>NC_073259.2:101641060-101944090 GCF_029289425.2 Pan paniscus | reverse complement strand
GTCTCACTATGTTGCCCATACTGGTCTCAAACTCCTGGGCACAAGTGATCCTCCCACCTTGGCTTCCCAAAGTGCCGGGATTACAGGCATGAGCCACTGCACCCAGCCTTCATTAAATCCTTGCAGCATCTCCATGAGCTAGGTCCTATTTTTATTACCACTTTTCACACAGTGAAACAGATGCAGAGAGATTCAGTAACTTACCCAAGGCCACACAGCTTGTGAGTGATGGAGCTGAGATTTGAACCCGGCAGTCTGACTGGAGGGTTGGGGATGATCCCTGGGCTGGGAGAGAGGCATCCCTGAGACAAATCTCTGCGCCAACACTCACTAATCAATTGACTTTTAGACAACAACTTAACTTTTTGCAGCCCTAATTTCTCCATCTCTTGACTTAGGGCATTGCTGTAGTAATATAAATAATATTATACCTACAACATGAGATCGTTGTGATACTGGTGGGCTGGGAGAGGTCCCCAAACAATGGTGGGACCTCGACCCTAGCCAGTGTCCAGGCCCTTGACACTTTCATGAGAAGGAATTCAAGGAGGAGCTGAACAACAGTGAAAGTATGGAGATTTGTTTATTTTTATTTTTGAGACACGGTCTCACTCTGTCGCCCAGGCTGGAGTGCAGTGGCGTGATCTCAGCCTCAACCTCCCAGGCTCAAGTGATCCTCCCACCTCAACCCACTGTGTAGCTGGGACTACAGGTGTTCACCACCACGCCCAGCTAATTTTTGAATTGTGTGTGTGTGTGTGTGTGTGTGTGTGTGTGTGTGTGTGTGTGTGTGTGTAGATGGGGTTTCTCCATGTTGCCAGGTTGGTCACAAACTCCTGGACTCAAGTGATCCTCCTGCCTCAGCCTCCCAAAGTGCTTGGATTACAGGCATATGCCACTGCGCCCGGCTAGACAGAGAGCTTGATTGCAAAGCAAAAATACACACTCAAAACAAGGGAGTGCTGGCGTACTCAAAAGACAGAGTCACATGGAGCTTGGGGTTCCTATCATTATTGATTTCTTTAACCAAGGGGTAGAATATTCATAAAGATTCCTGGAAAAAGGTGAGGATTTCTTGGAACTGTAGTGCCACCCATTTTTACACCAAATATGGGTGTTCCTGGAAACGTCATGGTGCTGGTGGGTGAGGGTATAATGAGGTCTTGGGAGAAACCTAGGTCAAATGCAGCACTATGTTGGGTCCAGTTGGTCTTAGCCAGCTTGGCCCACACCCTGGTTTTCCAGGGTCTTATCAGCCCCCAGCTTCTATAGTTATTTCAAGAGTTTCCTTTTTGCAAGGCATGTGAAAATACTGCCTGGAATTTTCTGTTCTCCTTTGACCACACTGAATTTTTCCTGACTCAGTTGTTGAGGATCAATTGAGATCATGCAATGGCCCAGAGTAGATGCTCCACAAAGGTTATTGTTGCAATGATGATGTTCCAAATCGACAGCCTAGCTATCTCCAGGTATCTGGAATGACGTCTTAGCATGGTGAGACATTTAGTGTGTCTCTTCTGCTCCTCACTGGAGTTTATGGGGAGACCTATTCCCCAGCCCAGGTAGCCAAAGGCAGCCCCTTTATTATATTATAGAATCTAACTGGGGTCCACTTCCCCAGTGCGGTAAGATCAGATATCTACACCAGGGTTTGCAGTGGGAGAAAGGAAGGTGTTTATTTGCAGGGCACCATGCAAGGAGAACCAGGCAACTAATGCTTAAGTCCCCACCTCCCTGATGGCTTGCAGGTAAGAGTTTTTAAAGGCAGCGGTAAATTTCAGGAAAGCAGAAGTTACAGGCAAAATCATAAATCAATACCCAGGTTACATACTGGTTTGGGCCTGAAAGGGCAGGATATCTTGAAGCAGAAGGCTTACAGGTCATAAGTAGATTCAAAGCTTTTCTGATTTGCAACTGGTTAAGAAACAGAAGCTTTGTTTAAAAATTTGGGGCCAGCAGAAATAAAGGTTAGCTCTACCTGTTTGGGTGTGACTTTCTCTAGGCCCTTCAGGAAGAAATTTAGAACAAAGTACAGTGATCAGAGTTCAGTTCCTAGTTCCTCCTTATCTGAGATCTATATGTAGGGGGGATGGGTTTGGTGAGAGTCCAGGTTTCTGAAAAACAACTGAGAGACTCATGTTAAGATGCTATCTTTAGTTTCTATAGGGAACCAAACATCCTGTGACTCTGGCTTCCTTGGCTATTGTTTTAGGCTACTTTTTTTTTAAGCCAGAGTCTTGCTCTGTCGCCCAGGCTGGAGTGCAGTGGCGCCATCTCAGCTCACTGCAACCTCTGCCTCCCAGGCTCAAGCAATTCTCCTGCCTCAGCCTCCCAAGTAGCTGGGATTACAGGCATGCACCGCCACGCCTGGCTAATTTTTGTGTTTTTAGTACAGACAAGGTTTCACCATATTGGCCAGGCTGGTCTCAAACTCCTGACCTCAAGTGATCCACCCACCTCAGCCTCCCAAAGTGCAGGGATTACAGGCGTGAGCCACCGTGCCCAGCCTGTTTTAGGCTACTATTACCTTCTTGCTTATCAAGTTGCTTATCTGGACTAGGGTCTTAGCATGGGGCTAAGCTCCTCAGGGCTAGCTAGGTGCCTGGAATTTCCCTTAAAGGGACTCAAGGTTTTCCTTTATTTCCACTCTTGACCCTCTCCCACCAGTCCATCCCCTACTAGGCCCCTAAGAGGAGGGTCCCTGCTTGTCTCATCTTTTCAATTCCGTAGCATCCATGGTGATGGCAGGTCCAACTACTACAGGCCCCTCCTTGGGAGGCCTCCTCTCTTACCACACCTACCCTCAGCCTACATAGTCTTCTCCCTTTGGGTTAAGCCAACCTGACCTCCCATCTGTGGGGATGGGAATAAGGGTGTTTATAATTCAAGGAACCTCGATTGTCTGCACACAGGCCTACAATGACTCTCCTCCTCAAACACATTGACCCTGAGGTGAAAGAAGCTGTTGAAGGGTTTTCTGAATCATCCACAACAAAAAAATTTCAAAGAATGGTGGCAACCAAATCCATTTTGTTGTTTAGATCCCAATTTTTCGAAAATCCTCAATCCATGAATGACAGCAACCTGTGGGGGAAGGGGGGCGGTGGAGGTGGGAGGAGTGGGGAGGCCCCTTAGGTCCTGGAGTTGGACACAGCCTTAGATGTGGCTTCACCCTGTCAAAGAACAAAATTTTCACACATTGAATTTAAAGGTCCAGTTGGTTTTTATTATCGATTTGTGAATCAGGCAGCATCTTATCTATAAAATAGAAAAGGTTCTTTGAAGAACCGAGCAGATGGATGGGCAGAAAAGCCTGGGGATAGCAAGATCAAGAAACATGAAGTGGCTTGGTCATTTCAAAGTTACTTTCCTTAAAGGGTTTATACACAGGGGACTTCCCTCTCATGCCTGTGCAGGTGGATGGGGACCCTTTTGATACAGGAGCTAGAAAGAAATTAGGCAGTTAGTGAGGGTAAGAGAGTCCTCAGCAAGGTTACCCTTTTAATAAAAAGCAGCCCCCGAATCATTTCTTTTCTAACAAAGAATGGCCTGAAAATTTGAGCTGCAAACATAGATAAGCAAACTGGAAGCTTGCATGGATGAATGCTGGCAGCTATGCCAATAGGAAAAGGCTACCTGGGGACCAGGCATGTTCAGCATGGAGGCTCCATCTTCCCTTTTCTTTGTCACCACATGTACAGTAAAGAAACAGGCAATATGGCACATATCTGCATAATAAAAGATTAGGGTGGGGTAGCCATCTTCTTCGCACGTTATGTAAATGACACACCTGGTCCAACCAACCTTTGGGCCATATGTAAATCAGACACTGCCTCCTCAAGATCATCTATAAAACCCTGTGCATTTCACCATGGAACCGGAAGACCTACTCGAGAATCCCCCTCTCTGCAGGAGAGAGACCTATTCTCTTTCTTTCGCCTGTTAAACTCACTCTGTGTGTGTCTGCATCCTCGATTTCTTTGGCATGAGGCAGTGAACCTCAGGTATCACCCCAGACGAATGACACCACTTCACTTTCAGTTGGTTGCTGTAAATCTCCTGATTTTTGGAAAACTGGCCCGTTTTAAAGTTCAGTTTGAGCACATGTCAGGTAGCACAAGTGACACTATTCTGGTTTGCTTTGGTCTGTTGGAGCCCAGTGGAAGGACTCTGTCCAAAGCAATGGCCTCCTATAAATTTTATTTAACAACCTGAGCCTGGGGTAATAGTGACCCAGATAATGGTACTGTGGCTTAGAGAGTCATTTCTCCCTAGTGGTCACTGTGTGTTTTACCAGACAGAACAAAGAGCTGCAGATCCAGGAACAGTGGTTAGCCAACTCAACAGCATCTCCCAGGGAGATGGCTCTCTGTGTAACAGTCATAATTTATCAAACATTTTTGGTCCTTCAGAAACATTCCTGTTTTCTTCTCTCTCCTCAGCACTTCCTGTTTCTCTTTCATTTGGAACTTTTTCTCCTTCGCTATGCCCATCTCCTTTTCTTCCTGGTATTTCTCTCGCTTTCCCTCTTCATTGCTAATCTCCTTCTTCTTCTCTTAACTGGTATCGTCTTTCATATGTATTGAATATGTGTCAGTGTTCCCTGTTATCAGTTTAACAACTAGATCAATTTATACCCCAAATGGAGTGAACAGATTGAACAAAACGCCTGATGCCCATTAAATCTGAATTTCAGATAAATAATAATAATATTTGGAATACAATTATACAAAAAATATTATTGCTTACCTGAAATTTAAATTTAACTGGGCATCCTGTATTGTATTCTCACAGCCCTGCCTCCACCTATAGCTCAGTGTGGGCTTCAAATCTTGTTTGTCCTGAGAGTCAGTGGCTCTTGCAAATAAAACCAGGTCCCATGAATTTTTTATGATAAACCTGGTAACTGTCTTACACTTTTTTTTTGAGACAGGGTCTTGCTGTAAACCCAGGCTGGAGTGCAGTGGCACTATCATGGCTCACTGCAGCCTCAGTCTCCTGGGCTCAAGGAATCCTCCCACACAGCCTCCCAAGTAGCTGGGATTATAGGTGTACACCACCACACCTGGCTAATTTTTAGATTTTTTGTAGAGGTGAGGTTTTGCCATGTTGCCCAGGCTGGTCTTGAACTTTTGGGCTCAAGCAATCCTCTCACTTGGGCCTCCTGAAGTGCTGGGATTACAGGAGTGAGCCACCATGTCCAGCAGTCTCTTATAATTTAAAAAATGTGATTAATCAACATTTCCTGAACACCCCAAATTGCAAAGAGTTTTTGGTCTCTTGCTTTTATGTGACACCTACATCTTCCAGGAGCTTGTTTTTAAAGGCAGCTGGCCTTCTTGAGGCACTCTTAAGCCCTGCCATCACTGTGCCATCCCAGAAATTGGAGAAAGCTCAGGGTGCAGATTCCCAGGGTGGCTGAATTCAAACCGCAATGTCAGGCCCCTGTTAGGGAAGTTAAGGGAAAGTTAATTCTGTGGGAAGTGGGGAGGGGAGGAGTAGAAATTATAAGCTTTTCTTTCAATATGACATCTTTGCCTTGTATTTCCTGTATCTCAGGAATGACCGAAGGATTGGGGAAGAAAATACTCCCCCTGCTGATGCTCCTTTGGTTCTACTTGGGAGTGAAGCTCACAAGAGGAGGGACTGCAAATCAACGTTCCCCAGATGATGCAGAGGTCTCTCTCTGCTGACAGTTAATACCTTGCCTCCAAGCCTGAATCGCCTTCCTGTCTGCGGGGTGTCTGAACAAACACAGCAAGATGTGCAGGTCACTGAGTTAGAAGAAGTCGGCAGGGCCTAAGGCCTTCTGCAAGGTGTGACTCTCTCCCTCCAAACTGAGAACATTTTGAAGTGACTTCAGAGGCTGCAGGGCTTGGGAAGTCCCATGAGAACCGCTCCCCTTTCCCAAGGCACTGACATGGCCTGTAGCCAGGCATTGCTGTTTCTCAGCAGACTGATCCAGGCCAGGCTTTCTGCTCTCCCTGCTGGAGGACCGCCATCCTTATTGAATGTATTTCCAAGAAAGCAGTTGACAGGCTTGGCTGTGCTATTTCTGGAAATGTTCAATAGGCCATCTTCTGGCAGGGACCGCTGCTGACGGATGGGTCTGAAGGGGAGACCGAGTGCTCAGCGCCATCTCGGCCCCGGCCTATTCCCAGGTGTCTCTGAGCAACAGCCGTCCCCAAATACCACGGGCTGTCAGCTGGGGGGGGCTGTGGGCCTCTGTGGAACTTGCTTCCTCCCTGGCAGGGAAGCTGCCAGCAGGCCTGCTGCTAAATGAAGACAGGCGCCCTGTGACTATAAATTATAAAACACATCAGCTCCGGCTGATGCACCGCACGTCCCATAGTCAGTTCTGCAGGGGACACTTGGCCACTGCCAAAGGGCATTCTAGACAGTGGCTTTAACTCTTGTGGCAGCCACAGGAGAGAGGCCAAGCCTGTTGCTGGGCAGAGGAGCTCTTGGCAACTCCCAGAGGTTGCAATTGCTCTGGACTGCTGAGCTCTGTATAGACCAGGGCTTCTCACCCTCTGCACTATTGACATTTTGGACAACATACTTCTTTGTTCGGGGCCATCTGAGCATTGTAGGTTTAGCAGCATCCCTGTTATCTACTCACTAGATGCCAACATTATCCCCTGCCCCCCGCCCACCCACACACATACACAGAATTGTGACAACCAAAAACGCCTCCAGACGTTGTCAAATGTCCCCTGGAAGGCAAAATCGCCCTTGATTGAGAACCACTGGTGTAGAGGAAAGAGGATAGGGTCTGGGGTGATGGCAGAGAGAGGAAGATGCCAGTTCAGAATCTCCAGGTGAGCTGTGAAGCCAGGCAAGTAACAGAATCCTTTGGCCTCAGTTTCCTCATCTCTAAAATGAGAAGAAAGAGAAGGTCAAATCAAGGGAGTATGGCGATCAGCTGAGCTAATGTGTGTGGTGCACTTTGAGATGTATTTAAGCTCTAGGTCAAACAACGTAGGAATAGATGATCTAGTGCTTATTTTTTTTTTTCTTTTTTGAGATGGAGTCTTGCTCTGTCGCCCAGGCTGGAGTGCAGTGGTGTGGCTCACTGCTACCTCTGCCTCCCAGGTTCAGGCGATTCTCCTGCCTCAGCCTCCAGAGTAGCTCGGATTACAGGCACATGCTACCGCGCCTGGCTAATTTTTGTATTTTTAGTAGAGACAGGATTTCATCATGTTGGCCAGGCTGGTCCTGAACTCCTGACCTCAGGTGATCGGCCCATCTCAGCCTCCCAAAGTGTTGGGATTACAGGCATGAGCCACTGCACCCAGCCTAGTGCTTAAATTTAAAGAACATGGCTCCCTTTGAAGAATTTAGCCGAGTATTTATAAAATTCCCCGTGACTCTTAAATTAAAACAAACAAATGCTTTAGAAAGCTTTTCTCTTTATTTTTTTTCTTCTGATTTCTAACAAGAATAAGTATGCCGTGTCTGCCTGAGGTTAATGTACATGATTTCCCCTAGTCTTCCTTGAAAGAGGCTTCAATTTTTTTTTTTAAATCAACACCCTAGGAATTGTGTCCGTCCAATGAACAAACAGAAAGTAATGAGGGAAGGGAATGCCCCTCTATTTTATTCACAAAATTAGCATCCTTTTCTTTATAGTTAGTAACAAAAACTGGTATGGAACCACCACAGCCCTATAGAAAGACACTGTTGCTTTAAATGAGCTTTGCTGTTATATAATTCTCTGGCTGATTTCACCCCTCCAGCTTTCAAGGAACTGTAAAGAAATCTCTAAAGGCTAATATTTCTCCTGTTCACACTGGCAGAAAAACACAAAGGAAACTGGTAACCTGAGCTCCCTGGAAGGTAAAAAAGGAAGAGCCAAGTCCTGGAGGACAGGGCTACATGTGTCCCTTCCCGTCTTGGGGACCTTGTCAAGCACCAGGCGGCTGCAGCCCTTCTTTACAGCACAGCCTGTGTTCTTTCGGAAGAGCCAAGGCCACATTTGCTTTGGGAAACAAGACACTGTGATTAATCAAGGAAAACAAAAACAGCTTCGTTTTCCATAATGGGCCTATGGAAAGGCTTTTCTAGGAAAAACCTTGATCAAGCTGTTCCGTCTATTTCCCTAGTGGCCAACAGGGCTGGAGGGGGAGCACGGGAGAGCAGATGGGGTGAGCAAGAAGGTATCCATGAAAGTTTATTCCCGAATGATCCCTTCCAGAAAAAAGGCTTCATTATGTTCACTTGCCCAAAGCACTGAGAGCGCCCACCAGCTAACAGCAAGGGCCCCCCTTCCAAGGCCAGGCATCACTGTCCTGGCACCCAACGTGCCCACCCACTCCTACTAGATCATTCCAGTCAGACAGGGTTCCTTGAAGGGAGATTAGGGGAGTGACACTCCGAACCAAACAAAGGAACAAAGAAGGGTCAGAAAAGGCAGGCAGACTCGGCACTGTGGTAAAACACTCTCACATGCTTACGTCACAGTTGCAATCACAACGTAATCCTTACACTGGTACACACAGGCGCAGGGCTGGGATTGGGGTGAGATCAGTGGGGGCACTGCCTGTGGTGCAAAATTTAAGGGCACCAAATAAACGCAATAATCAAATAATATTTTAATGCAATATTTTTAAGTGAAAATTGATGTCAAAAATCCAGGATGAACAAAATATCAAAATATTGAAATTTAAAATCAAGATCCAGTTTCACAGACATTGGGTGTACCTGCCGATCAGCACACACTTGACTTTGGCTTTGCAGGGCCTCCTTGAAGGAGCTCGGTAAAGCAGGGTAAACAAAGAAGCCCTGGATTTGGAGACAGAAGAGCAGGGGGCCTTGTGCACAACGTATATCTCCCACCTCTCTGATCCTTTGCAAAGTGGGCTTAATACTCACCTGTCTATCTCACACGGTTTGTTGGGACCAAATGAGATCTTGTTCATGGGAGCATTTGATAAACCATAATCTATGACATCCTTGAAATGGATAACAGAAAGTATAACCATAATACTGGTAATTACAGTAGTGGGTAAAACAGGATATTCTTGGAAAGGGAAGGGGAGAAGTGGCAGGAGAGAGGACAAGGAGGTCGGGGGTAGTAAGGGACAGGCATTGTGGTGAGAAGTGCGAGGAGCCCAGATTCTGAAATCTGACCTGCATTCAAGTCTCAGCTCAGCTATGACAGCTTACTGAACCTCAGCCTGTTCTCCAACCTCTCTGAGCCTCAGTTTTCTCAGTCTTAAAATGGGGATAATAATAGATTGACCATGAAGTAATACGCGCATAGCACCTAGTGTGGTCTGCAAACAGCTGGGTGTTAACCCCTTCCATCACACACACACATAAGTGTGTACATGCATACCTCCCTGCATACTCCAGTCCCCATCCCAGAGTAAACAAAAAGAATCAAACTCTGTAAAATATTTGAAGAGATTTATTCCCTTTGACACGGAGTGTTGCTCTGTCACCCAGGCTGGAGTGCAGTGACACAATCTCGGCTCACTGCAACCTCTGCCTCCAGGGTTCAAGTGATTCTTGTGCTTCAGCCTCTCAAGTAGCTGGGATTACAGGTATGTGCCACCATGCCCGGCTAATTTTTGTGTTGTTAGGAGAGATGGGGTTGCCATGTTGGCCAGGCTGGTCTCGAACTCCTGGCCTCAAGCAATCTGCCTGTCTCGGCCTCCCAGAGTGCTGGGATTCCAGGCGTGAGCCACCACACACGCCATTGAAAAGATTTATTCTGAGCCAAATATGAGAGGGGCCTGTGACACAGCCCTCAGGAGATCCTGAGAACATGTGCCCAAGGTGGTCAGGCTGTAGCTTGGTTTTATACATTTTACAGAGACATGAGACTTCAATCAAATACATTTAAGAAATACATTGGGCTAGGCGTGGTGGCTCATGCCTGTAATCCCAGCACTTTGGGAGGCTGAGGCAGATGGATCACTTGAGGCCAGGAGTTTGAGACCAGCCTGGCTAACAGGGCAAAACCCCATCTCTACTAAGAATACCAAAAAATTAGTCAGGTGTGGCATGTGCCTGTAGTCCCAATTACTTGGGAGGCTGAAGCATGAGAATCACAGGAGGTGGAGGCTGCAGGGAGCCAAATAGTGCCACTGCACTCTAGCCTGGGTGACAGAGGGAGACTCTGTCTCAAAAAAAAAAAAAAAAGAAAAAGAAAGAAAAAACTAGCAACAACAACAAAAGAAAACATTGGTTTGGTTCAGTAAGGTGGGACAACTGGAAGCAGGCTATAGGTAGATTGAAAAATTTTCTGGTTGAGAACTGGTTGCATTTACAGCAGGATGGCAGGGCCAGTCTCCACCCATGACTGAAACCCACAAGTCCTACCCAGGGACCCAAGCTCTGGGCTCCTGCCCTTCCCCTCCAGATCTAACCTCCTTCCTGCACGGACAGAGGTCCCAAACTGACTGCGGGAGCGTGTCTTACTGAGCTCAAACAATGTTTTTCATTTTTTAAAATTACTTGCCAACATTTAAAAATTGGGAGATTCTTATACAAATCCCAATTTCTAGCCCATCTATTAAAATCCAGATTTCCAGCTTGTCTAGAAATATCTAAATGTTCAGCAATTGATAACAATAATTCCCATGTACTGAGAATATACTCAATGCTGAGCACAGTGCTCAATATTTTAGTCATTTTTTCTCTTTAAACCTTCACAGCAATTCTGTACTCCCTCCCCATTCTACAGATGATAAATCTGAGGCTCAGAAAACTTAAATAACCTATCCAAAATACACACAGCTAATAAACAGCCTGGCTAGAGTTAAACCCAGGGGAATTTGACTATAATTCCATGCTTTCAAATTTATGTACTTCCCACCATCCTGGAAGGTATGGACTAAACTATCGGTTTTCAAAAGTGTTGCAAGAAGGCTCGGAGGCCCGGGCTGAGTATGTATGGGGTGAGGAAGAGGAAGCTGGCTCAGGCCCCAGGGCTCCTACTTTTGTTAGGGCAGGTCTTTTTTTAAAAACCATTTTACATACTGGAGTTCCCTTCAAGTTGTCTTTTAGAAAAATAATCTCACTGCTCTGAAACAAAACCAAAACAAAGCCCCAAGCCCTGGTGATCTCCACTTTACCTTCTCTCCATGGCACCATGATTTCCGGGGTCAGCAGGAAAAGCTCCTTCTTCTCCCATTCCCAATTTACTGACCATATCCCTATGTTATGGCATCACTTCTGGGGCTATCTCTTTATGTTACGGCATCACCTCCAGTTGCATCTTTGAGCAGGTGGGGCCTGATTGGGCTATGACTTACAACCCTCGCTTGGCCAAGTGTCCAGAGACTTGGGAGCCATGGAGCCACGGCGCTTCCTCTGAGACCCGCTGGGGGTAGACAGGCCAACACCAGGTGGGAAGTGCTGCAGTGGAGGGCAAGGGTGAGGGGGTGAGGATGGCAGAGGCTAAAAGCCACTGAGCCTGGTAGAAAGGATGCCCCCTTTTATCTGTCATCATGAATTTCAGTCCTGTCATGATTGTCTATGAATTGAGTGTTTTCTTTAGGGTGACCTCAGAGGAATTACAGTGTGGTCAGAAGAGCACCTGGAGGAACCTGAGCTGGGCTCTGTCACTGCTTGGCATTGCATGAACTTGGTCCTATATAAAATGTGCATGGCATCTCTCTATGTACCTCACCCACTAGCCCTGGAGACATAGGGAGACTAAAAGGCATAAAGTGGCATGTTAATGAATGTCTTGTTTTAATTACTTGCATATGGTCTGACAAGCACAAACCAGGAAAAAGTGAGAGCTTCCAGACCCTCTTTGAAGACAGGGCTGCTGGAGCTAGCCTTGTCACATGATGTCAGCCTTGGCATCAACTGCCATCCATGTGCCGATGACTCCCAATTCCACAACCCATCTGGATCTCTCTCCTGAGATTCTGACGGTGGTTCTTATGGAACAGCTCCCCTTGGCTGTACCCCACCACTCCTCCAGCAGCATTTCCAAAATGGAGCTCCTCACCACCTCTTTGAAACCTGCTCCTTCTGCACGGTTCTGCGGTCCAGGAGCTGGTATCTTCAGCCATACAGCCCAGAAACCTGGAAGCCATTCTTGACTGCTTCCCTACCTCATTCCACACATCTGACAACAATCTCAAGATGTGGTTGGTTCAGTCTACCCCTTAAGGAGCTCTTGAATCTGTCTACTTCTCTCCAGCTCTAATGGATTAACTTGGACTAGACTACCCCCATCTCTGGCCTGGATGACAGCAACTCCAGCTGCTGGGTCTCCTGCTACTGGTCTTGCCCTCCCCATCCCACACCCCACCACCCTGCCTTGCATGCTTCAAATCCCCAAACAGATCTTTCTGAAACACATGCACAGAATGATGACCTTTCTAAAACACACATATGATCATCTTATCCTCATGCTTAAACCCTTGCAACAGTCAGTTGGGATAAAGCCCTAATGCGTTCACATGGTATAGAAGGTGAGCCCCCACCCATCTATCTGCCATCTCTATCTTTTTTTTTTTTTTTTTTGAGATGGAGTCTCACTCTGTCACCCAGGCTGGAGTGCAGTGGCACGATCTCGGCTCACTGCAAGCTCCGCCTCCCGGGTTCATGCCATTCTCCCACCTCAGCCTCCCGAGTAGCTAAGACTACAAGCGCCCACCACCATGCCCGCTAATTTTTTTGTATTTTTAGTAGAGACGGGGTTTCACCGTGTTAGCTATGATGGTCTCGATCTCCTGACCTCGTGATCCACCTGCCTCGGCCTCCCAAAGTGCTGGGATTACAGGCATAAGCCACCGCACCCGGCCTGCCATCTCTATTCTTAATAGTCTGTCCAGACTGAATCTCTTTCAGTTCCCCAAACACACCCCATTCTCTCATCCCTATTCCTTTGTGCATGTTTCTCTTTCCACTGAGAATACACTCCATTAACTCCCACTCATCCTTTGGGTCTCAGCTCAGGTGGCACTTTAACCTGGAAGCTTTTGCTGACTTTCCAAGACTGAGTTAGGTATCCATCTACTGCATTTCCCTGGGCACCTTGTCCTGCCTTCATGTTATACATGAAGTATACATGCCATAATTCCTTGTTGACTTGACTGCTTTTCCCATCCAGCTATGAACTCCATAAACGTTAATGTGTAATTCTGTTTTCATTTGTATCCCCTGTGCCTTAGTCACAGCCAGGCATGTAGTATGTGCTCAGTAAATTTTATTTTTGTGACTAAAGTGCTCAGGCCATCAAAAAGATGAGTTGCCTTTTAGTAGAAGCATTAAGAGGCACTACTAGGAAAGAGTGTGCTTGCTAAAGCAAGTATTCCAGTCAGATGTGCAAATCAAACTGTGCTTTAACAATACCAAGAACCGACTATTAACACCTTGGCAATTTGCTAACTTCTCTGCTTCCTAGAAGTCTACATATTTTGGAATTTGTTTGTAGAAGTTGTGAAACACAGTCTCCTTCTACATATTTAAGAACTTTCTGAGTTTCGCTTAATTTCTTCTTGCCAGACGGACATGGCTTCAAATCCTTATTTTGCATCCTCTGTGTTGTGACCTTCCTTACCCTCCACTCATTAGTGGCCCTGGCATTGAGATCTGCTGATGGCAATATCTGATAAAAGGCTGTCATTAAAAGTGTATCTCTGCCTGGTGTCAAGAGCTAGGAGAAGCTGAGACTTTGATTTTTCATTTTTAATCATCGTTTTGATCTCCCTTTTACCCCAAGGTTTCCAAATTCTGGGGCTTTGTGACCTTTGGATGATTGGGTAAGCTATTGTAATTCTCATATTTCCCCACAGATTTTCTCTCATTTTCAAAAGAGACAAACTAGCAGATTCAAAATGCACTGAACCCTCCCTGTGTTACACTACAGGAAGTGCAAAGATCTGGATTCAAGTCTTCACGCTACTGTTTATAAGCTTATAACTGTGGGCAACCCACCTAACTTCCTTGAGCTTCAGCTTTCTCTTCTGCAGAATCAGAATGGCACCAGCCTCCCACCTCACTCTCTGTCTTGCGCGTGGTAGGCAGTGAATAAATATTAGTGTCCTTCCCAAACAGTTCTGCTATTAATTATGCCCATGACCATAAAATGGTCCCTTTGGAACCTCCGCAGATTGAAATGATTTTCTATGATAATAAATCTCCACTGTTAGCAGGGGCAGTTGCCAGACAGTCTCGATGGCCACACTCACCCATGCTGCTAAAGCTTTTAAAGCTCCTATTAAATGATAGGATTGTTTGTTTTCATTCCTTCAAAGTAAGATCCATATACTCTGCTCATTCTTGTGGACATGGGGAAGGGAAAACTTCATCCCACATAGAAGGAGTCACTGACCTCTCCCATTACTTGAACTGCCTATCTCCAGAATTCAGCTGGACTACCATCAGGTGAAACAAAGTCATGTGAGGAGGAGAAAGTGAAATGCCTATGGGTGGGGAGTTGATAAACTCTCAAGGCAGTGAAATGTAAGAAGCAAGAGGCAGGCTGGGCGCAGTGGCTCACACCCGTAATCCCAGCACTTTAGCAGGCCAAGGCGGACAGATCGCTTGAGCTCAAGAGTTTGAGACCAGCCTGGGCAACATGGCAAAACCCCATTTCTACAAAAAATATAAAAATTAGCCAGGTTTTGTGGCATGCACCTGTAGTCCTAGCTATTTGGGAGACTGAGGTGGGAGGATCGAGCCCAGGAGGTGGAGGTTGCAGTGAGCCAAGACTATGTGACTGCGCTCCAGCCTGGGCGACAGAGCAAGATTCTGTCTCAAAAAAAAAAAAAAAAAAAAAAGCAGCAGCAGCTAGAGGCATGTCCATCTTAGCTTGGCAGTTGTATATCTTATAGATATAAAGACTGATTCCTTACCTTTGCCCAGCACCTGGGATCCTACAGAGATCTTTATTTTATTTTATGTGAGGCAGAGTCTCACTCTGTCACCCAGGCTGGAGTGTAATGGCACGATCTCGGCTCACTACAACCTCTGCCTCCTAGATTCAAGCAATTCTCCTGCCTCAGCCTCCCGAGTAGCTGGGATTACAGGTGCGTGCCATCATCCCTGGCTAACTTTTGTATTTTTAGTAGAGACAGGGTTTTGCCATGTTGGCCAGGCTGGTCTCAAACTCCTGACCTCAAGTGATCCACCTGCCTCGGCCTCCCAAAGTGCTGGGATTACAGGTGTGAGCCACTGTGCCTGGCCCCTACAGAGATCTTTCATAGTTAGGATCTTCTTTCATCCTTACAACCATCTCGAGAGGGTGGCAAATTTCATTATACCCATTTTTCAAAAGAAGAAACTGAGGAGAATATACCCAGATCACACAAGCTTATTATGCAGAATGGAGCTGGGACTTCACTGGGGGCTTCCAGCTCCAAGAACTGTTCTTTCAATGACACTCACCTGCCTCTCACTCAGTTGAGGAAGAGGAAGGTTCCAATCAGCCTCACAGGGAACACATACTCAACAACCCTTCCACAGTGCCACTGAGGAAAAAGCACCAGACTGGGGGGTGGGGGGGCACGAGGACCTAGGCTTCATTCCCTAGGGATGTCAGTTTCTTTATCTCTGCAAAGAACAGATTGCAAAAAATGTTTCCAAGTTCCCTCCCGTGTTTGTATTTCTTTAAGTGGATCTTTGGTTTAATGCATAGCCCAAATACCTGTGACATAGAAGAAATGCCTAAAAGATAAATCTGGAGTTCAACACAAGTTCAGCAGCAATTACGGTGTCTTTGACCTGATGTGACCACTATGGCTGAATTTAAAAGTTGGAATTTTCAGTCATGGTTTCTTGGAAACAGGCCTCACCAAACTTCAGTTAACCTTTCCACATCTCAGTTTCCTTATACGAAAAACAGGGAAGACAATACCTTCTGTACAGGAAAAAGGACTTGTCAGTCCTTCTCCCAGGCCATTCCCACCTCTTCCTAGCACCCCTGCCCCCAACCCAAGGGAAGAGGAGTTGCTAATCTGATTGGTCAGAGTGTGGGACCAGAGATAGCAACTTGTAGTTAGTAGACAGAGATGCCCTCCTTAGGAATGGTTCTCCTTCTCTCCCACTCTATGCATTCGGGTGGACAAGTGCACTCAGCCCCCTCTCTGATTCTCCACCTCCTCATACAAGTGACTAAGTAGATAAGTCATTTTATTTTCTCTGTCATTTTGTTGCAGAATTTTCTCCTTAGTTCAGCTAAAACCAGGTTCTTGTCACTCGACTGGGAAAGATTAGGCTCACGGGCACATAGAAGGGTGAGGAGAGGAATTTATTGGGCAAAAAGGAAAAAGGGAAAATAATTATCTGCAAAGTGAGAGAAAATCCTGCTAGCAGGATTCCCACCTCACAGATTGAATCCCAGCTCACCACACAGGAACAGGAGAGGCCAGGTTCCACCTCGCAGCAAATTCCGTGAACTTCCCGAGGCCCCACCCCGTCCTCCCTGTGTGCAGGTGGGCGTTATTCAGAAAGAATCAGTCGGGAAATAGTAGGCTTCATCTGGGACCAGCAGTACGGTTTTTCAGCCTTCAGGCTGTTTTAGGCTTGAAGGCAGGGTTTCGCCAGGGACCTCTGGCTGTCTCCTGTCTCTATCAATTTTGTTATCTTTCCTCTATGCATCCTTCTAGAAGGTACTAAGATCCCAAGGTTTAGATTCAGGAAGAAGTAGGAGATTCTGCTTAGGCCTTACAGCTTCTATTCATTTTTAGTTAAAACTTGTAATGGAGGTTATTGGATGGTGGCTCAATTAATAAAATGCAGTACTTTGTTATTTGACTTATGTCCTCTGCCTGTCTCTGGAGAACTGTGGTAGCCAGCCTCCCCAGACAGTCCCCTCTTTTTTAGTCCCCTCTCACCCGTACCAGGGTTGATCTGTGTGATCAAAAAACTATGGCAGAAGTGCTGGTGTGTCACTTCTGAGGCTGGGACTCTGCAGCCTCCATCTTGGCTGCTCTTTCTCTTGGATCACCCTCTTGCCACATCCTGAGAAGCCTCCTGGAGAGGCCTATGGGATTCCATTCTCAGAACGTACCCTTCATTGTCTTTATATGAATCATTGCTTGACATTCCCTTGCTCCTTTTTATTTTATTTTATTGTTTTAGAGACAAGGTCTCACTCTGTCACCCAGGCTGAAGTACTGTGGTAGGATCCTAGCTCACTGCAGCCTAGGACTTCTGGGCTTAACAGATCCTCCAGCCTCAGCCTTCCAAATAGCTAGGACTACAGGCATGTGCCACCATGCCAGTCTAATGTGGTGTTTTTTGTTTTGTTTTGTTTTTGTTTTAGAGATGGGATCTTGCTATATTGCCCAGGCTAATGTCCAACCCCTGGCCTCAAGTGATCCTCCCACCTTGGCCTTCTAAAGTGCTGGGATTACAGGAGTAATTATAGGACACAACATGCTCAGCCTTTCTCACTCCTTGAGGTCCGAGATGGACTATTTCTTACTTGTCTTTAAATTCTTAATGTCTTACGTGGTACCTGACTCATATTACTATCTCAGTAAATAATTATTCAGTAAAAGAAAGAAGGAGATTTAGTTTTATATTTAGCTTATAGTAATACTTCATATTTTAAATGTCAAAAGTGTAGGGTTTGAATTTCTTTTGGTAGAAAGCCAAATGTAGCAGTTTACATTAAATTTTATAGACACTACAGATTGCTGAATAAGTCCACATGTGGAAATAAAAGAAGTCTAAGAAACCTCTTGGACTTAAATATGGGTTTTTATATTATCTTCAAACCTGCCCTCATAATTTTAGTTCCAGCATGTATGATAGAGTGATCTCGTCTTCACAGTGGAGAACCTTTTCTCCCTCCTTTGTCCATATGCCTAATTAAATTATATCCCACATTAATCAAATTACGCTTAATTATGCTGAATATTTTGGCCCCAAAGATATATTAATTCCAAGTCTCTTCGTGTTGCCACTTTGGGTCTGTTTTTACTCAATTACACAATCCCCTGAGACAGTCAGATGTTAATTCCAAAGACTGAGGGTACCCTTAAGAATCACAGAATGGAAAGGAAATGGAAAGGAAAGGAAGAGAATGGAAAGGAAACCACAAAGGCCAGTTCCATCTTTAGTGGCTCCTAACTCTGGAATCTCAAGCTTGACCTAACAGTGAGCCAAAGGCTCCAGGAAACCTGCTTCCCTCTTTGTGTGCATTTCCTCTCCTTCCCTTGAAGACAACGCTGTCTTCAGAAGTTGATCCACTGATTTATGTATAGGTATTGAAAAGTTCAAAAACGTTAAATCAGAAAGAGGCCACATTTATTTTAAGGGTGATTAAGAAGAAAAGTGAGAGTTACCCAGCCAAGAAGAAAGAGGTATAAATAGACATTATATTCATGATGTATCTCAAAAACAAGGCCCTCCATACAAATCTTTTATATACAAATTTAGGTATGTATGAGTGTTTAAGACACACACACACATGGGGGTGGGGGGATAGTGTGTGTATGTGTGTATAATATGTATATATTTTTCTTTTTCCATTTTTTTTTTTTTTTTTTTTTTTGAGACAGAGTCTCGCTCTGTCGCCCTGGCTGGAGTACAGTGGCACAGACTCGGCTCACTGCAACCTCCGTTTCCCGGGTTCAAGCGATTCTCCTGCCTCAGCAGCCTCCTGAGTAGCTGGGATCACAGGCGCCTGCCACCACGCCCAGCTAATTTTTTGTATTTTTAGTAGAGACAGGGTTTCACCATGTTGGCCAGGCTGGTCTCGACCTCCTGACCTTGTGATCCACCCACCTCGGCCTCCCGAAGTGCTGGGATTACAGGCATGAGCCACCGTGCCTGGCCTTTTTTTATTTTTTTTGAAACGGAGTCTTACTCTGTCACCCAGGCTGCAGTGCAGTGGCGAGATTTCAGCTCACTGCAACCTCTGCCTCACGGGTTCAAGCGATTCTCCTGCCTCAGCCTCCCAAGTATCTGGGACAGGCACATGCCACCAAGCCCAGCTAATTTTTGTATTTTTAGTAGAGATGGGGTTTTACCAGGCTGGTCAGGTTAGTCTCAAACTCCTGACCTCTGGTGATCCGCCTGCCTTGGCCTCCCAAAGTGCTGGGATTACAGATGGTAAGCCACCCCGCCCAGCCTATATATTTCAATCACTCACATCTTTGGTGTAGGGTATGATGTTTTCATATCCTCGTGAGATAATCTCCAAGGGAGACACTTTATCAGAGCACACAGTTCTATTTATCTAGTTTCTGAAGATTAGTCTCAGGGGCAACTTTATATAATAAATGTTGACTATATAGTACAAGTCTTCTCTACTTAAATCAAAAGTCCAAACTGTGACCCAGTAATACCAACAGTACCTTCTCCTCTGCACATGCTTGTAACTGCATATGTGGAGTGAGGGAGCCAATTCTTTTGAAAACGTTCATCCCTCCCTCTTTCTAAATGATTCTAGGATTTAGATGTGTGACAAACAAAAAGAAGAAAAGAAAAACCATTTTCTTGGAAGCTGCAAAGGATTGATCCCCACCCCCCCACACTTTTTTTTTGAGAGCTGCAGAACACAAAAAAAACTGACGTGTTTCTAAAAAGCTCTGACATATCTATTAGCCACAGTCTTTTTTTGTGTGGTAAAAGAAACCAGCCACAAAATACTGCTGCTGCCAAACAAACAAACAAACAAACAAAAAAAGTGCTGCCTGAACCTTTTTTAACTTCTTCCTTTCTGGGAGGACTCAGTCTTTCTTAAATCCTCATCAGAAGATAAGATCTTTGTTGCTTTGGGGCAGGTAGGCCAAGGGTGGTTTGATTGACTTTGTCACCTAGATGTTGTCACAGAGATATCAGAGGTTGACAGTGTAGCTACTTGGTTAAAAATGACAACCATCTAAAGAAAAGTACACAAATAGTGTCTGCACTTTCTTGGAACCAGGAGTTGGCTTTCTTGGACCCTTCCCACCAGCTTCAAAAAAGGAATTGCTAAATGCTCAATTTGGTGTTTGCCTAAGGGTGGCTAAACAAGCTGCCTAGTGAGGTGTTTGTTCTTATTTCTGAGAAGGAAAGCCTTTCACTCAGTTTGGTTCTAACAAAAACAAATCTACTGAAACCAGAGTGAGGAAGGAACTTATCAACAAAGGTCAACTAGAAAAAGTACCGATTCTGAAAACAGAGTTTTCTGCCAAAGCTTGGGAGCAACCGAAAGGCAGAAAGAGATCTTTTGGGTTCCAAAGAAGACCTGAAGAAATCCACCTATCTGACTGATCTCCAGACATCAGGGAGTGAAGCAAAATTTGTAGAGACAGTCCTTTCGAAGCATGGTAGGGGTTGGGATGTACCAGGGAGAGTGAGGGGATGAGATGCTCTTCTATTCACATGCTTCAAAAGTGGCACTTCCAAACCATATTTTTAAAAGTCACACTGATTAGGGGATCATGAAAAATGTTAGAAGAAGCAAAATGAAAAAGCAAGACGGTGAGCTGCGCAGTCCCATTCCTAGACTTGCTCCTTGATGTTAGAATATGACTAGGACTCTGATTTCTCCCGCCAATCTCCATAGAAACTCCAGTTACAGAGCCAGAACCAATGTAGGAATAATTGTATTCAAAGCCTTCCTTTGGGGGTGGAAATGACTTCTTTTGTTTATAGAGTCATAAAGAACATCTGAACTCCACTAGCTCTTCCTCTTCCACTTGAAGAAAAAAAAAGGGGTTGGTTCAAGGTGGTGCACTAAGCCAACATGCTTTCTCCTTTCCAGATCCCAGTGAAATGTGATCCGTAAGATAAGACTAAGTCCTAGACATTACCTAGAAAATGCCAGTTGAGGGGAGCTGAAGAATTTCTGGATGGTAGCAGGCTGACAGGAATACCAAAGCACTGAGAAACACACAGTCCACCACAGTGAAGGAGGGGGCTACTGGATAAATAATTCTCCAGCCTGTAAACTTCACTGGGACAAGTCACCATCTGTTGTATTCATTACTGTATTATTTCTGCCTTGCATAGCTCCTGGCATAGAGTAGGTGTTTGATATTACTGTCAAATCTGAATATGCTAATTTTCTCAAGAGAAAAATAAACCCAAGGTCAACAGGACAGGGTAGAAGTGTATTGTAGGACGCTTGACAAGATAGTCGAAGTGCCAGGCCAGTGCCCCACCTCTCCCAGTGGCACATAGAGCAGCTAGTTATTGTGTTTGCTCCCAGGCTCTCTGAGTAAAGGATCAGTCGCGGGAGACCCTTAGAATAAGAACTAGGGCCAGAGAGAAAAGTAGAGCATTGCTTCAGGTATTATTGAACTGTTAATTAAGGAAAGACACAACCTGGGACAGGTGTGAAATGCCCTGAGGTGCTCTAAAAGGTAACTTTCCCTACTTGTTTATTTGAGGCCAACCTGCTGGCCTCCCCCACCTGCCCATGAACCTTGGAGTAAAACACATGTGTTACAGTTAGTCACCACATTTAGGGGGCAGACGTGGCAAGAGATGTTGGAAGGGAACCTAAACAATTGGTGAGGAAAGGAGACCAGTTACCAATGCAGATCAATTTATATTTGAAAAGGAATAACTGAGAATCACCAGACCTTAAAACCAACCTTATAGCCTGAAAGCTGAATGAGTAGAGAATTAAATTCTGAGGACAGAGCAAATGCAGGCAGCCAAAGAGAACATTCAAGTAATTTTATTAAGCTTCCTGAGATAAAATCCTTATTAGATCCATAAAAAAAGAGCTGTAGAAAAAGTAGCAATCAGAGAAAAAGAAAGAAATCTTTAAAAACTAAAAATATGATTAACATATTATAGAAACTCAATACCAGAGATGAAGTACAGAACAGATACAATCGAAAAGACAACAGTGATTTGGAAGACGAAATCAAGGTATTCTCCCTGAACATAGTGCAAAAAGCTACAGAAAAAAATCATGAGGAAAAAAGATAAAGAATATAGAAGATTCAGAAGAAAAAATCTGCTTAATAAAAATTGTGGGAGATTTGGAGGCAGAGCAAGATGGCAGAATAGAAAGTGCCACCTATCTTCCCCCCAGGAAGGACACCAATTTAACAACGTTCTGCACAGAAAAAAAAACACTTTCATCAGAACCAAAAATCAGGTGAGCCCTCATAGTACCTGGTTTTATCTTCATACCGACGAAAGAGCCACTGAAGAGATAGAAAAAACAGTCTTGAATTGCCGATGCCACCCTTCCCCAGTGTGCTGTCAGGTTAGAGCAGAAAGGGAAACAGGACCAAACTCAGCTAACGCCCACCCATGGAGGAGGCATTTAAACCAGCCCTAGCCAGAGGGAATCGGCGATCCCAGTGGTCAGAACTTGAGTTCCCACAAACCTCACCACCATGGGCTATAGCGCTGTGTTTCTAAATAAACTTAAAAGGCAGTCTAGGCCATAAGGACTGGAAGACTGAGTGAATCCTAGTGCTGAACAAGGCCTAAAGAGAGTGGACTGGGGGTGGGGCATGTGACCTACTGAGACACCAGTTGGGGCAGCCAAGGGAGTGCTGGCATCACCCCTACCCTACCCCAGGCTACACAGCTCATGGCTCCAAAAGATACCCCTTCCTTCTGATTCAGGAGAGAAGAGGGAAGAGTGAGGAGTACTGTGTCTTGCATCTTGGATACCAGCTCAGCCACAGCAGGAGAGGACACTAATCAGGGTCCTGAGGCCTTCATCCAGGTCCTTGCTCCCAGATGACATTTCTAGACATACCCTGGGCCAGGAGGGACCCACTCCCCAGTAACACTGTGGTTCTTGCAGACTCGTAGAGGTATTGCCTTAATGGTCTTGAACAAAATCTGGGAGAATTATCTGGATTACCAGGCAGAGACTCTTGTTCTCTTCCCATACTTACTCCTGTACTTTCCTTACTTGAAGGAAAGGACCCAGTCCTGGCAGCATTCATCACCTACTAACTGAAGAGCCCTTGGGCCCTGAATAACCAGCAGCAACACCCGGGTAATATGTTGGGGGCCTTGGGTGGGCCTCTGAGACTGGCTGGCTTCAGGTGAGACTCAGGACATTACCAGTTGTGGTGGCTGTGGGACAAAACTCCTTCTGCTTGAGAAAAGCAGAGGGAAAAGCAAAGGGAACTCTGTCTTGCACCTTAGGTACTAGCACAGCCACAGGGGGATAGAGCACCAAGCAGGCTCTTGGAGCCCTCAACTCCAGGACTTGACTCTTGGATGGCATTTCTGGACCTGTCCTGGGCCAGAGGGGAGCACATGGCGCTAAAGAGTGAATCCCAGGCCAGGCAGCATTCACCATAAGCTGACTTAAGAGCCCTTGAGCCTTAAGAAAACATAGGTGGTAGTCTGGCAGTACTCCTTATGGCCTGGAGTGGCAGTGGCTACAGAGTGAGGCTCCCCTGCCTTTGGAAGGGGAAAGGAAGAGGAGGAAGGCCTGCATCTTGTGCATTGATCTGCACCTTGTGGTTTGAGTGCCAGCTCAGCTGCAGTACAATAGAATACCAGGTAGACTTCTAAGGTTTTTGACTGTATTCCCTGACTCCTGTACAGCACCTCTGGACCCACCTGGTGTCTGGGGGACTTTGCCACCCTGAAGGGAAGGTCACAGGCCTGGCTGGTTTGGGCATCAAGTGATCGAAGAGCCCTAGGGCTTTGAGTGAACATAGGCAATAGCCACGTAGTGGTTACATAGGCAGTAGTGGTTACATCAGGCCTTTGGTAAAATCCAGTGCTGTGCTGGCTTCAGGTGTGATCCACAGCAGTCATAGTGGTGGTAGCCACAGAGGTTCTTGTGTTGCTACACCCCAGCTTTAGGTGGCTCTGAACAAAGAGAGACTGTTTGTTTGGGAGTAAGTACGGGAAGAGAACAAGAGTCTCTGCCTGGTTCTCCAGATACTTCTCCCAGATCTTGTCCCATGGCCATCAAGGCAGTACTTCTATGAGTCTACAAGAACCACAGTGTTACTGGGCTTGGGGTGCCCAGTGAAGCAGATATGGCTTAGATCACAACACCCAGGTTCTTTCAAATATCTGAAAAGCCTTCCCAAGAAGGACAGCTACAAATAAGCCCAGACAGTGAGGACTACAATAAATACCTCACTCTTCAATGGCCAGACACTAAAGAACATCTATCAACACCACCCAGGGAAACATGACCTCACCAAATGAAATAAATAAGGCATCAGGGACCAATCCTGGAAAAATGGAGATATGTGACCTTTCAGGCAGAAAATTCAAAATAGCTGTGTTGAGGATACTCAAAGAAATTCAAGATAACACAGGGAAGGAATTCAGAATTCTATTAGATAAATTTAACAATGAGATTGAAATAATTAAGAAGAATCAAGCAAAAATTCTGAAGCTGAAAAATGCAATTGGTATACTAAAGAATGCATCAGAGTCCTTTAATAGCAGAATGGATCAAGCAGAAGAAAGAATTGGTGAGGCTGAAGACAGGCTATTTGAAAATACAGTCAGAAGAGACAAAAGAAAAATGAATAACAATGAAGCACACCTATAGGATCTAAAAAATAACTTCAAAAGGACAAATCTAAGAGTTATTGGCCTTAAATAGGAGGTACAGAAAGAGATAGGGGTAGAAAGTGTATTCAAATGAATAATATCAGAGAACTTCCCAAACCTAGAGAAAGATATCAACATTCAAGTACAAGAAGGTTATAGAACACCAAGCATATTTAACCTAAAGAAGACTACCTCGGGCCATTTAATAATCAAACTCCCAAAGGTCAAGAATAAAGAATGGATCCTAAAAGCAGCAAGAGAAAAGAAACAAATAACATACAATGGAGCTCCACTATGTCTGGCAGAAGACTTTACAGTGGAAATGAAAAGAGAAATAGACCAGGAGAGAATGACATGACATATTTAAAGTGCTGAAAGAAGAAAATACACTTTTACCCTAGAATAGTATATTTGGCAAAAATATCCTTCAAATATGAAAGAGAAATAAAGACATTCCCAGAGAAATAAAAGCTGAGGGGTTTCATCAACACCAGACCTGTCCTATAAAAAATGCTAAAGGGAATACATCAATCAGAAAGGAAGGAACATTACTAAGTAATCACCTGAAAGTACAAAACTCACTGGTAATGGTAAGTACACAGAAAAACACAGACTATTTTAACACTGTAATTGTGGTATGTAAACTACTCTTATCCTGAGTAGAAAGACTAAATGATGAACCAATAAAAAATAATAATGACAACAGCATTTCAAGACATCATCAGTACAATAAGATATAAATAGAACAACAAAAAGTTAAAAAGCAAGGGGACAAAGTTAAGGTGTAGAGCTTTTATTAGTGTTCTCTTTGATTGTTTGTTTGTTTGTTTATGCAAACAGTGTTGTTATCAGGTTAAAATAATGGGACATAAGAGAGTATCTGCAAGCTTTGTGGTAACCTCAAACCAAAAAAACATATAATGGAGACACAAAAAATAAAAAGCAAGAAACCAAATCTTACCTCCAGAGAAAATCACCTTCACTAAAGGAAGACAGGAAGGAAAGAAAGACGAAAGAGAAGACCACAAAACAACCAGAAAACAAATAACAAAGTGGAAGAAGTAAGTCTTTATTTATCAATAATAACATTGAATGTAAATAGACTAAACTCCCCAATCAAAAGACATAGACTGGATGAATGGATGAAAAAACAAGACCCATTAATACGTTGCCTACAAGAAACACACTTCACCTCTAAAGACACACATAGACTGAAAATAAAAGGATGGAAAAAACCCAAAAATCAGCAGGAGTTGCTATAGTGCCATCAGACAAAATAGCTTTCAAGCCCAAAATTATAAGAAACAAAGAAAGTCACTAAATAATGTTAAAGGGGTCAATTCAGCAAGAGGATATAACAATTTTAAATATATATGGACTCAACACTGAAGCATCCAGATATATAAAACAAATATTAGAGCTGAAGAGAGAGATAGATCATAATACAATAACAGCTGGAGACTTCAACACTCCACTTTCAGCATTGGACAGATCTTCCAGACAGAAAATCAACAAAGAAATATCAGACTTAATCTGCACTGTAGATCAAATGGATCTAGTAAATATTTACAGAACGTTTCATCCAATGGCTACAGAATACACATTTTTTTTCCTCAGCACATGGATCATTCTCAAGGATAGGCCATACGTTAGGTCACAAAACAAGTCTTACAACATTCAGAAAAATTGAAATAATGACAAGCATCTTCTCTCATCACAATGGAATAAAACTAGAAATCAATAACGAGGAATTTTTGAAACTTTACAAATACATAGAAATTGAACAATATGCTTCTGAATTACCAGTGGGTCAATGAAGAAATTAAAAAGGAAGTTAAAAAAATTTCTTGAAAGAAATGGTACCAAAACCTGTGGGATGCAGCAAAATTAGTACTAAGAGGGAAACTTACAGCTATAAGTGCTTACATCAAAAAAGAGGGAAAACTTCAAATAAGCAATCTAACAACGCATCTTAAAGAACTAGAAAAGCAAGAGCAAACCAAACCCAAAATTGGTAGAAGAAAAGAAATAATAAAGATCAGAACAGAAATAAATGAAACTGAAATAAAAAAATACAAAAATCAATGAAACAAAAAGTTGATGTTTTAAAAAGTTAAACAAAATTGACAAAACTTTAGCCAGACTAAGAAAAAAAGAGAAAAGATGCAAATAAAGTCAGAATTGAAAAGAGACATGACAACTGATACAACAGAATTTCAAAGGACCATTAGTGGCTACTATAAGCACCAAATGCCAATAAATTGGAAAATCTATAAGAAATGTACAAATTCCTAGAAAAATACAACCTACCAAAATTCAATCAGGAAGAAACCCAAAACCTTAACAGACCAATAACAAGTAATGAAATAGAATCCATAATAACAAGTCTCCCAGTAAAGAAAAGCCCAGGACCTAACGGCTTCACTGCTGAATTCTACCAAACATTTAAAGAAGAACTAATACTAATCCTACTCAAACTATTCTGAAAAATAGAGGAGGAGGGACTACTTCCAAACTCATTCTACAAGGCCAGTATTACCTTGATACCAAAACCAAACAAAGACACACACACAGACACACACGCACACACAAACACACACACAATGAAAAACAAAAAAACTACAGGCCAATATCTCTGATGGATATTTATGCAAAAATCCTCAACAAAACACTAACAAATCGAATTCAACAATACATTAGAAAGATCATTCATCACGATCAAATGGGATTTATCCCTGGGATGCAAGGATGGTTCAACATATGCAAATTAATCAATGTGATATATCATATCCACAGAATGAAGGGTAAAAACTATATGATCATTTCAATTGATGCTGAAAAAGCATGTAATAAAATTGAACATCTCTTCATGATTAAAAACGCTCAAAAAACTGGGGAAAGAAGAAATATACTTCAATATAATAAAAGTCAGATACGAAACACCCACAGATAGTATAATACTGAATGTGGAAAAACTTAAAGCCTTTCCTGTAAGCTCTAGAACAGGACAAGGATGTGCCCACTTTCACCACTGTTATTAAACATAGTACTGGGAGTCCTAGCTACAGCAATAAGACAAGAGGAAGATATAAAGGCCATCCAAACTGGAAAGGAAGAAGTCAGATTATCCTTGTTTGCAGATAACAGGATCTTGTATTTGGAAAAACCTAAAGACTCCACAAAGAAACTATTAGAACTGATAAACAAATTCAGTAAATTTACAGGATACAAAATCAACATACAAAAATCAGTAGTGTTTCTATATGCCAACAGTTAGCAATCTGAAGAAGAAATGAAAAAAGTAATCCCATTTACAGTATCCACACATAAAATTAAACACCCAGAAATTAACTTAACCAAAGAAGCAAAAGATGTTTATAATGAAAACTATAAAACACTGATGAAAGAAATTGAAGAGGACACCAAAAAAAGAGAAAAATATTCTATGTTCATAGATTGGAAAAATCAATATTGTTAAAATATTCATACTACCCAAAGCAATCTACAGATTCAATGCAAACTCTATCAAAATACCAATGATATTCTTCACAGAAATAGAAAAAAAATCCTAAAATTTATATAGAACTACAAACAGAGCCAGAATAGTCAAAGATATCCTAAGCAAAAAGAACAAAACTGGAGGAATCACATCATCTGACTTCAAATTATACTATAGAGCTATAGTAACCAAAACAGTATGGTACCAGCACAAAAACAGACACATAGACCAATGGAACAGAATAGAGAACTCAGAAACAAATACACACACCTAGGATGAAAACACTTTTTGACAAAGGTGCCAAGAATATACACTGGGGAAAAGATAGTCTCTTCAACAAATGGTGTTAGGAAAACTGGATATCCATATGAAGAAGAGTGAAACTAGACCCCTATCTCTCACCATATACAAAAATCAAATAAAAATGGATTCAAGACTTAAATCTAAGACCTTGAACTATGTTTTGTACTACAAGAAAACATTGGCAAAAATCTCCAGAACATTGGCCTGGGCAAAAATTTATTGAGCAATACCCCACAAGCAAAGGCAACCAAAGTAAACAGGTACAAATGATACCACATCAAGTTAAAGAGCTTCTGCACAGCAAATGAGACAGTTAACAACATGAAGAGACAACCCAGAGAATGGGAGAAAATATTTGCAAACTACCCATCTGACAAGGGATTAATAAGAATATATAAGGATTCCAACTGTATAGGAAAAATCTAATAATTCATTCAAAAAATGGGCAAAAGACTTGAATAGACATTTCTCAACAGAAAATGTACAAGTGGCAAACAGGCATATGAAAAGGTGCTCAACATTATTGATCATCAGAGAAATACAAATTTAAACTACAATGAGATATCATCTCATCCCAGTTAAAATGGCTTATATCCAAAAGACAAGCAATAACAAATGTTGGCCAGTATGTAGAGAAAAGGGAACACTCATACACTGTTGGTGGGGATGTGAATTAGTACAACCACTATGGAGAATAGTTTGGAGGTTCCTCAAAAGCTAAAAATTGAGTTACCATATGATCCATCAATCCCACTGCTAGGTATATACCCAAAAGAAAGAAAATACATACATCAAAGAGATATCTGCACTCCTATGTTTGCTGCAGCACTGTCTTCAATAGCTAAGATTTCTAAGCAACTTAAGTGTCCATCAACAGATGAATGGATAAAGAAAATGTGGTACATATACACAATGGAGTACTATTCAGCAATGAAAAGTAATGCAAATCCAATCATTTGCAACATGGATGGAACCACATATCATTATGAAGTGAAATAAGCCAGACACAGGAAGACAAACATTGCATGTTCTCACTTATTTGTGGGTTCTAAAAATCAAAACAATTAAACTCCTGGACATAGAGAGTAGAAGGATGGTAACCAGAGGCTGGGAAGGTCGTGGGGAGCTGCGGGAGAGGTGAAGGATAGTTAATGGACACAAAAATAACAGTTAGAAAGAATGAATAAGACCTATTATTTGATAGCAAAACAGGGTGACTATAGTCAATAATAACTTAATTGTATATTTTTAAATAACTTAAAGAATAATCAGATTGTTTGTAACTCAAAAGATAAAGCCTTGAGGGGATGAATACCCCATTACCTACCTATATACCTATACCTACTATGTACCCACAAAATTTTTAAAGAAGTTTCCATTTAATGTGAGGCAAGATAAACAAAGATTCACATTTATTTAAAAAATTATAGGAGAGCATGGATAAGATGACAGGGAGTCATTAGTAGAGAAACACCCACTATATCACTTGACTAGCCTAAGTAAATAAATAAATATTAAGTCGTTAGGTTAAAATTTAAAACCCAATAATTCTGGGCCCACTATGTGCCAAGCAAGAATACTCAAAGAGAGGTACATCCCATTAAAAATTCTGAATTTCTGACTTGTTTGCTTTTACATTTATAGTGTATCTGTTGTATATGGCATGTAGTTGGGTCTTGTCTTTTCATCTGTTTGAAAACTTCTGTGCTCCCGTTTTGCTTATGTCACAGTTACCAGACTCCTTTTAATTGTTGTCCACTATCATCTCCATTTCACAATAGCTTTAGACATGGTGTTCTCCATTTTCTCTTCCAAATAATCAGCCCCCTGAGGCAGATATGTGGGGTTGATCCTATGGCCTGCCTTTCTCTCTGGGAAGAACCCCCGTGCCACTCAAAAGGAGTTTGGGGTTAGGACCTGCTTTTCCCGGGGTGACATCCCCACTCTGTAACGGGCTTTGAGGAGGAGTGGCAGTCCCTGGTCTTCTTGGCTTGCCCATCTCAGCCTGAAACCTCCACCCTATGAGTTGGCTGGGGTGTAGGTGTTTGGAGCCCCAGTACTCTTGGCTGCTGCAGTTGGGGCAGAGCTTCCACCCTACTGGTGGTGGTGCATGATGGCGGAAGCAAGACCTGTTCCTCTTGGCCATCTCTACCAGGAATAGAGCTCCTGCATCACGGGGCTGGGATGGACAAAAAAATGTCAGTAGCCTGCCTTCTGAGGGTAAAACTGTAGCCTCAGACTGGGAACTTAAGGGAGAGGAAGGTCCCGTCCTCATTTTCTTAGTTGCACATTCGCAGGGTAGAGCTTCCATAACACAGACCTGAGGAGAGGTGAGGAAATGGAATGAGCAAGTCATGGTTCAAGTGCCACAGACTGTCAGTGTTCTTACCAATATTTAGCAGATTTTCTTGAATAAATGCTTCTCCATGTGTTGTTATGTCGTATGTCTTTAGGACAATTTCCAGAGACTTGGAATGATTTTTTAAAAAATACTTTTCACCAGTTAAATTGCTGTTTTGCTTGGGAGAGGGCCTGGGAAGTCCTGCTCCCACCTCTAAATCATTCATTATTTCTGATGAATCATTTTCAGTGACTCTTATCTTTATTTCCACATATTAAATGTGTCTTTTATCGGGCTGTTTTAAAGATTTTTTTTCTTTATCCTTGGTTTTCAGCCATTTGACAATTATGTGCCTAGATATGAATTTCTATTTTTTTCTGTTTGAGGTATACTGGGCTTCTTAGATTCATAAACTGATAATATTCTCCAAATTTGGAAAATTTTCAGCCAAGTCTCCTTAAATATTTTTTGCCTCATTAATTCTCTTTTCTCCTGAATAACACAGATGTTAGATTGCTTAGTATTTCCCTATTGGTAAGGAAGGCTCTGTTAATTTCTTTTCAAATATTCTTCTCCTTTAGTTGGTGATTTTTGTTGGCTTTTCTTCAAGTTCTCTGATCTTTCCTTCTGTTGTTTTCAAACTGATGTTGATCCCATCCATCATTTTTTCAGGTATTGTATTTTTCATTTCAGATACTGCATTTTTCAGTTCTGAGATTGCATTTTTTTAGTTCTGATTTCCATTTGGTTCTTTTTCAGCATTTTCATCTCTTTCCTGAAATCCTCATGTCTCCACAAATTACACCTATTGTTTCCTGTAAATTCTGTAACATATTTACAATAGTAATTTTAAAGTCCTTATATGCTAATTCCAATACGTGCTTTGTTTGTGGGTATCCTTTTATTTTCTGGAGTTTCTCTCTTTTTATTATTGTCATATATTTCTGCTTCTTTGCATGTCTGGTAATTTTTATTGTATGCTGGACAATGTAGAAACTCTAAATTCTGTCATTTTCATCAGATGAGTATTTGGTTTTGTTCTAGTAGGCAGGTAAATTTCTTGTGGATAACCTTAATCCTGTGTAGGCTTGTTTCTAGGCTTTGTTAAGCTAGTTATATTTTATTTTTGCTCTTACTCCTAGGATACAACTCTGAGTTTTGGGATATGATCCTTATATCTAGGGCATGATGCTTCTGGTATACTGATGGAATTCAAGACACGTTTATCAAGCCCCACTAATTTGGTGAGATTTTAACTTCAAACTGTATCTCTCCAGTACTAGGCAGCTGCTGAAATCCCTGCTCAGCCTTCCAGCTGATGTTTTCTGCTATGCTCTTTGGAGTCTTGCCCTGTACATTTGTGGTTAAAGAGTCAGCCAAGGTTTTGAGAGGATTTTGTACATAATTCTGGGACCTCCCTGTTCTATTACTCCTAACCTCCTGGGATCCCCCCACAACCCACTTCAATTTCCAGTTGCTCTGGCAGCCCTGTACTCAAGCCTCTAATTCTTTAGTTGAAAAAGTCTACTTTTTCTGCAGGTGGTGGATGTCTGCAGGTGAAAAACCAGTTCAATATGTATAATATCTCCTCCAGTCTGTGCCTATTTTTGGTCCTTCTTGTATGTGTGTGTGTGGGTGTGTGTGCGCACGAGAGAGAGAGAGGGAGAGGGAGAGAGAGAGAGGGAGAGAGAGAGAGAGAAGAATGAGTTCATAATCAGTGGAAGGTTTAGTCTGATACAAACTACTCTGCCATTACTCAAAACTGGAAGCCTTTATATTTTTTAAACATTAATGAAATTATACCATATATTCTATTTTATAACATTTTGGTAAAGTTGAACAACATATTTTAGATATCATTGTATACATATATTTTAATTGACTTTATGTCTTTTGCCTGATATATGGTGTTCCAAGTATTCAATAATAAGGCTGTAAAACAAAGATAAATTATAAATGGAGTTATAGGTTATGAATTAGGTCTCTTTCAATGTTCTTTGAGAGATACTAAATTAGTTTCTTTTGAATGAATCTCCTTATAAGAGTGGACCACAAAAGACTAGTTATATTTGAGTCTGTAGCACCATGAATTGAAATAATCCTCTATAATGAACATTTTGGTTGTGTTCAATTTTCGTTATTACAAGCAATGATGCAAGAACATCCTTGTACATTACTTTTCAGTCTTTCCTATAGGATTACTTGTAGGAGTTGAAATGTTGAGTCAAACTAAATCCACATTTATAATTTTAATAAATAATTACCAATTACTACTTAATAAGTCTATACTCCCCAACGGTAAATTAAATTGCCTATTTCTTCATAATTTTAATGATATTGGATGTTTTCAACTTTAAATCTCTTCCCCATAAACACAAACATGCTCATAGCATTTTATAAAAGTGAAATTGTCAAGTCCTCTTTTGCTGTTCTTAATCTTGATTCTGAACTATTTTAAATTTCTCTTTCTAATTTCCTAACATTGTGGCTCAGTCTTAGAATAGGAAAATCAATTTTGTCTCCGGACTCCCCACTCAAAAACAATTTGGATTCTATGTCCAGGCATGTTGCTTCTGACTATACTGATGAAGCATCATTCCCAGTTCAAGCTGGTCCAGGGCTTTATTTCCTAGTGTTCTTCTACCATGGGTATTCACAATTTACCTCATTCCTTTCACATTCCCTCATTTACTTTTGAAATTTACTGCAATCTCTAAAATAGACAGTTTTATCTTTGTAAATTAGGTCACTACAATTTCAGTTGAACCATATCCCTGTAATAACTGGTTCAAAAGTATTTTGTCAGTAAGAAATATTCTAATATGCCTCAAGAATTACTGCTGTAGCTTCCTTAACTTCCTTACTTAAAAAAAGTAGTCATTAAGAGAGCAAATTACATATTGGAACATTTTATCAGTAAAATATATATGTTGATCTTGGACTTCCAAGTTTAAAAAATATATATATATATGTCAAATACAACTTAAAGATAGCAGATATTAAACACACATGTTTTCCTGTACTTTTTATGGATCCCCACTAACTAACATACAGGAAGGAAACCGAAGGAGTAAAGGAGAATTGGAGGGAAAATGAAAGCCATAAAATGTTGTGAGTTAGAAAACAGAAAGAGGAAAGACAACTGACCTAGCAGGTCTAGGACAGCTATGTCCTAAGTGAGCAAGCTAAGTAGTAGCCCATTTTCTAAAATAGAACCACAAAGCCTCAAGAATTAGAAGTAGCAGGGGTTTATGATTTGGGAGTAAAGGGGAAGACAAAAGTCTAGGAGTCAGACAGACACAAATACAAATCCTCCCTGCTCCCCAGCCCAAATTCTAATGCTTACTTTGTGTGATCAGAAAATTAACCCCTCTTTCCCTCAGCAGAAATTTGTGGTTTAGAGACAGCAAAAACAGAAGGTCTCTGAAGTGTGGGATACATGGCACAGCTGAAGGCAGCAATCATTTTGAAAGCATGAGGACTAAATACTAAATGTTGAAGCCCTCTGCCACAGCTCATGGCCCTCTTCCATCACTAGGTTCCCAGAAAACTGTGCAGGATCTTAGAAGATTCTTCTCTGAAAACATCTGACAAGCCAAAAGAAAAGATCTAAAGACGCTGATATTAGGATTATCCAACAAACAGCTCAGCCTGATAATCCTACAAGTGAGCTAATGGTCTTGAAGCCCCACCCACAATACAGAGTCTCATTCAGCTTTTTAGGCCCCAATTTTAAATATAAATGAACAGCCAATGATCACCTTTTAAAGAAAGCCTCTAACATGAAAGGCAGAGACTAAAAACAAAGAGATTAAAGTAATTTAGAGAAAACAGAAATTAGATAAGAAGACAAAAACTATCAGAGAGCTAAGAGAATATATTGTAAACATGAAGCAACAGGATGCTATTTTCAAATAGCACATTCATACAACAAAAGAGTCTTAGCAATTAAAAACATTATGTTATAAATTAAAAATCCAGTAAGAAGGTTGGAAGTGAAATTTGATTAAACCTTTCAAAAGACAACAAAATGATAAAAAATAAGAGAGAAAGGGTAAGGAAATTTAAGGATCAAGCCAGGAAGTCCAATATCCAAACACTATGAGTCATAGAAAGAGATAAAAAGAAAACAGAGTAAATGAAATCATCAAAAAATAATTTAAGAAAATTTCAAACTGAAAGTCATTGTGAGATAAAAGTTCCTATCAAGTGTCCAGCAAAATGAATAAAACATATTAGTCAAAACATATCATTGTGAAATTTAAGAACATTGGAATCAAAGAAAAAATTCTAAAGCTTCTAGAGAGTGAAAAATTGGTTAGACTCTAATAAAAAATCAGAATGACCATTAATCTTCTCAATGATGCTAGAAACTAGAAGTAATTCTGCAGAAAAATGAATTTTATAGAATTTTATACCCAGCCAAGCTATCAAATAAAATAAAGTCTTTTTCAGACATATAAGCTCTCAAACATCTGTGGGTTCCACATCCCCAGATTCAACCAACTGTGAATCAAAAATATTCTGAAAAAAATAACAATACAACAATAACAATAATACAAAGAAAAAACAAGACAGTATAACAACTGTTTACATAGCAAACATTGTATTAGGTATTGTAAGTAACCTAGAGAAGATTTAAAGTATACAGGAGGATAGCCTGGCATGGTAACTCACATAATTCCAGCACTTTCAGAGGCCCAGATGGGAGGATTGCTTGAGTTCAAGACTAGCCTGGGCAACATAGTCATCTCTACAAAAAATTTTTAAAAATCAGCCAGGCATGGCGGCATGCACCTGTAGTCCTAGCTCCGAGGGAGGCTGAGGCAGAAGGATCCCCTGAGCCGAGGAGGTTGAGGCTACAGTGACCTGGGATCACTCCACTATACTCTAGCTTGGGCATCAGGGTGAGATCCTGTCTCAAAATAAATAAATAAAGTATACAAGAGGATGTGGTAGGTTATATGCCAATACTACATCATTTTATACCAGGGACTAGAGCATCCATAGGTATTGCTTTCTGCAGAGGTCTTGGAACAAGTCTGCCATGGATACCAAGGGAGGACTGTACCAGTATGCAGTTCCTGTGCAGCCTGTAACTAGTCAGGGGTTGGGGGAGTGGGGAAGGTGATACATGGGGCATCACCCTAGGCTATCAGTTATGAAAAGCTTTTCTGTGCTACCCATAGCAAGACCTCCTCACTGGAGCTTGGGATGTTTTACTTTAGCATCTACTGCTACTCCTGGGAACAGCTGAGCACCAAGGATGTGAGTGTTGGAACATTCTGGTCTAGGATTTGTTGATTCACTCTTTCAGCAAACATTGCAAACCTGAGTAAAAGCCAGGCACCACTCATTCATTTGTTTATTCATCATCAAATATTTCTATATTTATTCCATGCCTGACACTGTTCTAAGCACTCAACAAATACTCTCTCATTGCCTCCTTATAACGGTGTTATGAGGTTGGTTCTATGATTATCTGTCTTTCAGAGGTAAGGAGAGTGAAGCACAGAGAAGTTACATAACTTGCATAAGAAACATGTGTAAGATTTTTTGACTCAGTGACAGTAGCATTTACAGTTCTCCATCACTTGCCCCGTACTGAGGGGTACACATACGTTTTTGTGTTTCCTTCATTCACTGAGACCTTCGTTAATCATGACTTCGTGTGCCAGACACTTCATTAGGAAAGAAGAGGACACAAGACACAGGTGGGCCCTCAGAGAGCTACATTTCAAGGAGGCAAATGCCAAGTGACCCTCACTTTTATCCTTGACTTCAGAACCAGCAAAGAGAATTGACTCAGGTCAAGAATGCTGTCATTGTCATTGGGATAGACTACTTTAAATAAAATAAATGATGTTTATGGGACATTAAACATGTGACCTTTGCCCTTATATGGCTCATGCTAAGGAGTCTATGTGGTGTACTTGCGCAGACCTTCCTGGTTCAGAAGAGAAAATGTGTGTGAGGCTAATATTCCCATCAAAATCCAACAGGAGCCTGGGCACGGTGGCTCATGTCTGTAATCCCAGCACTTCAGGAGGCTGAGGATGGAGGACCCCTTAAGGCCAGGAGTTCAAGATCAGCCTAAGCAGTATAGTGAAATCTCATCTCTACAAAAAATAGAAAAATGAGCCAGGCGTGGTGACACACACCTGTAATCCTTGACACTTGGGAGGTGAAGTGGGAGGATTGCTTGAGCCTGGGACTTTGAGGCTATGGTAAGCTATGACTGTGCCTGCCTGGGGAATAGAGCAACACCTTGTCTCTATATAAAAATAAATAAATACATAAATAAAATCTAACTGGGTATGTGGCCCTAGCTGCAGTGTTTCCCGACTTCATGTGTGTATCATTAATTAAGAATAGTTTGTATTAGGTGTTAGGCATTTATTTTTATGTGTACTGTAAAATATATAAATAACATTGACCCATCATTTCAAGTATACTGCTGTTTGGAATAAATAAAAAAAATTTAAGTGAATTAATTCAAAGAAATATATTAAACTAATAATGGCATAGGTGGTGCTTTAGATATTGAAAATTAGCAAAGTGGTACTCATGTGAAGCATACAGCAGTGCTTATTGGGGGTGTTACTGGTATTTTGGGTGGGGCAACTCTTCATTCTGTAGGATTATCCCCAGCCCCTGCCCATCACATGGCAGTAATGCTACCCCTAACCCCCGCTAATGTGTGATGACAGCTTCACACACACACACACACACACACACACACACACACACACAAATGCCTCCACACATTTTCAAAGGCCACATAGTAGAGGCCTGGGGGCATTTAGTATCACCTCTGACTGGGAACTATTGCTAAACAGAAGCTAAAGACTTGTCAGATGCCCCACTGGAAAAACAAACAAGCTACGTTCGGGTATTTTTGAAGTAGAATGAAGGGAAGATAAAACTCAAGTTCAATTACCAAGCGGCTTAGTTGGGGAGACACCACAGTAAGCAAATGAGAACCGAAATGAGAAGATAGCAAAGGGATAAGAAGTCCTGGCAAGCGTGGGGACAGACCGCAGAGGCCTGGGGCTATAGACAGAACTTTCCTGGCTCGGGGCTGCTGTTATAGGGCAAGACCAGTTCCTTCCTGCTTGTCTTACAGGTGCCACCTGGCATCTGACAACGACCAGAGACAATGCCCACTGCCTCTTGAGGAACAGGCAATACAACCACTGCTTGAACAGAAATGCAGCATGATATCAAGCCAGGGGATATTTTGCAAGGATACAAGTCATATAATAAAAAATGTGACCGATTTATTAATCATTAAAGAAGGAAAAGAAGGTTCCAGAAAACCACGGGTCTCTTTCCATGTGCTTCATAATATGCTGCTAACAGTAAACATGAATTGTTGGAGGAGGAGAATAAATCAATGTTTTTTGCATACCACTCAAGATACTGTTCATACCTTTTTAAAAATCTTGGTTATTACTGGCTCCTTTGACCCAGTAGTTTTCCCATTACACCCCAAGGTTGAGTGTTCTCTACCTCAATGTGTCTGTGGGACAAATCTTTCCAAAGATGTTAATAGGTGGTGTCATGGAAGAGAGGTTTTCAATGTCAAATAAGTTTGGGAAATACCACACATTTCTGATTTGGAGATTCACAGTTCACACTGGCACTTTAAAAGTGTTGAGATTTCTTTTGTTTTCTTGGTAGTCTAAAGGGTGAAACCCAAACTCTTGGCCTGGTTTTAAAAATTAGCTGACTCACCCCACCTTACATAACAGATGTAATTTTCATGAGAGGCAGACTCACAACAAAGGCTCCTCCTAGGCATCCTAACCATCTTCACTTCTGGGCCCTCTCTCACCTTCCCCTTCCCCTAGCACACCTTTCCCAGGCTTTCCACTTACTCCATACTCCTGTCAAGCCCCAGCTCAAGATTCATCTCCTTAACTCCTATTCCCTACAGCGAACTTTCTTTCTACTGTGAAACTGTATCTATACAAGGTGGTGTCATGTCATTTTGATTACTTCAATGTTGCCTTGGAATTATCCTCGGGGTGTATGATAAAGGTAGTTTGTAAGCAGCTTTGCCTATTTTTAACTTCTCATGGGAGCCTATTATTGCACCATGGACCTTGTAGAAAAAAATACTGCTGGAAACATTTCCTGGTGGACGTGCTGATGGCTAGCTTTGTTCCTTTGTAAGACCACTTAGATTCTCTGTGGAGAAGGAAAGAGGTTTAATGGATTCACAGTTCCACATGGCTGAGGAGGCCTCATAAAGGCATGGTGGAAGGCAAAGGAGAAACAAAGGTTCTCTTACATGGTGGCAGGTAAGAGAGCTTGTGCAGGAGAACTCCCATTAATGCAACCATCAGATCTCATGAAACTTACTCACTACCACGAGAAAAGTATGGGGGAAACCGACCCCATGATTCAGGGATCTCTACCTGGCCTTGCCCTTGACACCTGGGGATTATTACAATTCAAGGTGAGATTTGGGTCGGGACACAGCCAAACCATATCACCCTGTCTTCAAAAAAGAAAGAAAATGAAATAAAATATATTCAGAACCTGACCACTGCTCACCACCTCAATGCACAAGCTATGTTCCCCTGGAAGCTGAGTCTGGGATGGAGCTGAGTGGGTGGGGAGTTCATTAGGGGGTACTCTTGGAATCAATGCCTGTGGAAAGGAAGAAGTTGGGCTGTGATGTAGTCACAAGGAAGGCCTGAGCGGACTCCTTGAGGAGCTCTGAACTGGGATGACCCTTAGGAGTTGTCCTGAGTTGAGGTTCAGGGCCAGGCCTTTGTAGCCCTCACTAACAAGCCTCCAGGCAGGGGAAGTGTCACTGGGCAAGACAACTGTCTTTAGCAGAGGCAATACTTGAAGAGGGCTGACAGCCAAAGGCCATTAGCTGGAGCTTCCTGGCTGCTGGAGGAATAAATGTTTAATTCCCGAAGGAGACCTAAGCATCCTCCACCACACTTCACTATGGCCATCTTGATTGGAGCCCCCATCTTCTCAAGAGCAGTGCAACAGCTCCTCACTGGTCTGCCTGCTTCAATCCTCTTATCACACAAGCTAGGGTAATCCTTTGAAAATATGTTAGATGGTGTCCCATCTCTGCTCAAAGCCATCATGTCAGTACTTTCCTGCCTCAACCTGAGTAACATCCAAAGTCATCACAGTCGTCTGTACCACCCTGCAGCCTCTGCTCCCTCAGCTCTCAGGCCTCAGCCACTACCCTTCCCCTCTTTACAACGGCACTCTAGAGACTCTGAACTCCTCGCCGTTCTTTGAAAATCTTGGCCAAGTTCTGTTAAAAGATAAATTTATGCATATTAAAATGTCATGAGTTTATTTGAGCTTTAAATGATTCAGGAATCGGGCAGCACCAGACCACAAGCAGCCCGGCGCTCCGAGGGGAGGAGAGGAGGGGGCTTTTATAAGGTGCTCATGGAAGCAAGACAAAGAAAATATTTGGTTAAAGCAGAAAGTCCCTGGTGAGAGGTCAGTTTCTGATTGGTAAAGTCTCTAGTTAGAAGTTAGCTGGCAGTTTCTGATTGGTTACGCTGGTTTCATTTTACTGTTTACATTGAGTTGGTTTTCCATTTGCTTAGGTAGCAACCAAAGGTGCTGAAGGTGACTCATGTAAATGTCCTCCTGATTAATTATTTTAACAGTTCCCATCTCAGGGTTTTCCCATTTTACTGTTCCCTCTGCCCAAAATGTTCTTTCAGGCCTCACCACGGCTCCCTCCCTCGGGTTTTTACTCCTGTCACCTTCTTGTGGGGGTCTTCTCTGGCTGACCTTTTGGAAACAGTACTACTCCTTTGCCTGGCTCTTCCTGCCCTTTGCTGCATTCTCTTTCTCCATAGCAAGGGGCTCAAGGGGAGAAATTACAGACTGTCACATTGACTGCTATATCCCCACCACCTATATTCATGCCTGGCACATGGCAGGTGCTCAAAAAGTACACTTTGAATGAATTTCTATAAGCTACAGAAAAAGGTTCCATGATTGGTCCAAATTGAAAATTGGTCCATGATTCTCTAGGAAAGTAAAAGGAGCTGTGTTTCCTTTCCTGTTGTTTAGCTTTGGTCAGACAGGCCATTTGTTTTTCTTTACTCAAATTAAATACGGAGTTAGCTTAAGTACCTCTTATTGAACAAGCAAACAGTTAAGATGTCAGAATTCTGATATCTCATACCTAAACCTTATAAAAACTTTTTTTTTTTTTCAAATTTGCGTTGGCCTCTTAAAAGTTGAAGAATTTTCACACTGTTAAACTTCCTCCAAGGCTTTTGTTCCCTAAAAGTAGTGATGGTTAACAAACCCCCTACATGAGCCAAATACAGTGGCTAATGTCTGTAATACCAGTACTATGGGAGACCAAGGCAGGAGGATGGCTTGAGCCCAGGAGCTCGAGATCAGCCTGGGCAACACGGGGAGACCCCATCTCTACAAAAAAAAAAAAAAAAAAAAAAATTAGCTGGTCGGGGTGGTGCACCTGTAGTTCTGTAGTCTCAGCTACTTGAGAGGCTGAAGTAGATCACTTGAGCCCGAGAGGCTGAGGTTGCAGTGAGCCATGATTACACCACTGCACTCCAGCTGGGGAGACAGAGTGAGACCCTGTCTCTTAAAAAAAAAGGGAGAGAGAAAGAAATCTCCCACCCTTTTGTGTTTCAAAAGAAACAGCCATCCCCACAAAGGACAACCCAGCCCTGGAATATTCTGTGATAAGACCCACCTTCATCCTTCCTCAAGGCTCCCATGAGGATTCATGAGAGACCAGGACCCCTGCCTTTCCTTTGAGTTATTCTTCATTAATAAATGTTCTCCCTATTGCAAGGGCATGAATAAAATCATATCCTTAATTGTCCAGTGCATTTTGTCTTTCACAGTTTGATGCCAAGACTTGGATATAATTGGACCTCACCTTCCAATTCCCAGTTACTCCACACAGGTAACGAGGCCTTAGGTCATCTCTAAGTTGCTCAGTGGGATGGGGTAGAAAATTGGTGATTCCCTTCCTCCCCATCATAAGGATCATGGCCAACACCCTATAACAAAAGACAAGTTAATCAGAAAAAAAGTAACAAATGTATTTGATTATAGCTTTTTAAAAAACAATTTAAAACAATTTCATTTTAAAAAATGAAAGCACTTACATTAACCCTAAAAATATAAATATAGCAAACAGGTAACTGGGTGTGTTAAACACTCATCTGCACACACAATCAGGCATTTATGGAAGCATATGCCCCACTGTGCATGTAAAGACAGGTTTCATTTGCACTTTATTGCTTCAAACAATGAACAGCCTATTTGATCATAGTTTTACATGACAGGTGAGCCTTCAGAACGAAGACCCAGAGACTCAGGAGAAGCTCTCTGATTTTATGCTTAGGTTTGATGAAGCAGGGACAGTCATGAGGAAATGTGATAGGACAAAAAAGGCTATGATCTAATGGAAATAGACTGCTTGGGGAAACCTACAAGGCCTGGCTGTTCAGATCCTTCTTGGCCTCTCCATGCAGCATTCCTTCCTCCCAGGTATGGGGTAGGACCCCTCTAGGATGAGGGTCTTAGTTTCTTAATGGCCAAGTGTTACACAGAAGAATGGTGGAAGGTTAGAATAATATTTCTAGGTTTTATGGCTGGCTTTGGGGAACAGGAGTTCTAGTTTCTATGACCCAGCTTGGGGAAGAGGGATTACAGTTTCTATGGCTTATCTCCGGGGAGAATGAGGGGTGAGAGACAGAGCGGGCAACAGAAGGTCAGAGAGAGACTTTGCTTCTGAGGCTGCTTTGGAGGCTTTCATTTTGGGGTATTGTTTTCTGAGTCCCAACAGTGGCAATGATGTTCATTTTCAACAAAAGGGAGGACTGACAATGTTGAACTTAATCTAAGTCTTGTACTCTAAAAAGCAGAGATGTTAAGAAATCTGCCCTTTTGGGTTGTAGGAACTGGCTAACTGCCAAGGACCACACAGGCTTTGCATACTCTGAAGTAAGACCCACCTCCGTCCTTCGTCATGCTCCCATAAGACTCTCTTTGTCTCCATAAAAGCCAGGCTCATTCTTTTCTTTGAGATATTTCTTACTAATGAATGTCCTCCTATGGCAACAGCCTGAATAAAAATCATATCCTAATTTACCGGTGTATTTTGTCTTTCACACTTTCATAAAGAGGGGATTTGTGTTGGGAGGGTTTATTTATAGCCTTAAAGTGTCTGTTGGGAAATCAGCAGCTGACAATAATGAGTGACAAAAGAGCTCTTGACAATAGATAACAGACAGCCAAAGGGTCTGCTCCCTCAGCAGAAAACCAGCATGAAGCTCAGTTTCAGAGCAGGGAATAATTATTACTTCCAGAGGCTGACAGAAACTTGATTCAAGCAGATGGTTGGACAAAAATATATTGTTGGAAGTAATTTCCCAGCATAAAAAATAAATGTCACTTTATACAATTTGTCCATGAAATCAACTATCTCCAATGTGCTAGCCACAAAAGACTCAGTCCTTCTCTGTCTGGGGGCTCTGGTTGTAAAGAGATGATGTGGAGGCAGAAGTCCCTGGAAGATGGAGACTGTCATACATCACTTGTCTACAAGCTCTTGCTCCCCCTCTTGCCATGTGATCTCTGAACAGCGAGCTCCCCTTGGCCTTCTTCCATCATAAGTGGAAGTAGCCCAAGGCTTTCACCACATGCCCAGTCTTTAGTCAGCAGAATCGTGAGCCAAATAAACCCTTTGTCTTTATAAATTACCCAGCCTCAGGTATTCCCATGTAGCAACACTAAATGGACAAAGATAAACCACTACCTACTATTTATATTCAAAGAAATATTCCTAGACAGACACCCTCATTCTTGGCCAGGGCACATACCAGGAGCACCAAATTCATCAGCAGTCTGTAACTGGGCTTACTTAAAGCATTTGTAGGCATTTGTTGTCCTCAAATTAGCAACAGGCTGATGAGTCGTGCTGAAGACCTTGATATTGGCCAAGTCCTCACAAAATAGATTCATCTTCTAGAAGCTGACAAGTAGGAGGTTATATGTCACCAAAAGAAAGACTAGTAACTACTTGATCAAATCCAATCCGTTTTATACTTCCTCCAAATATTCTCCATTAAGAATGTAATTTGACATCAAAAACAGCCCTGCTTAGAGATAGAATATGAAAATGAAATGGAAACTTTATGAGTATTGCCAAGATGTTGGGTTTTTTTTTTACTTTTTAAGTGCTCAAACCTGGATTTCATAGCCTATGCTTTGAATTAACAATAGCTATCAGAATTATTGCCATATATTTTGCATAAGTTTAATAGACAAGGCTTAATTGGCTCACTGAACTGTGTCTTTGTGAGACTTTAATTTTCCTGTAAGAACACTAAATGCCAACAAGATAGAATCCCTGTTCTTCTAAGCTTTGTTTATAGTTCCAAGAAGTAAACAGGCAGTTATTACATTAAAAAACATCCCCTGTATGCCAGCAACATCTAATTTGAATATGTGGGAGTTTTAGAGGAAAAGGGATAGGGATGTCATAAAAAAGAACCCCAAAATAAGCCTAATACCTAAAACTTGAAGCCTGATCTTGATCCCACTGTGGATTAACAAACCACATGTTTCTCAATGTCACTGTCATCTTGATGTATAGGATATTTGCCACTTAGTTTCTATGTATAGGATATTTGCCACTTAGTTTCTAAATTGCTCTGAGATCACATTTTGGAGGCATATTTATCTTGCATACCCATGGCAAGGAGAGCCATTTGTCAAACTGGATGTAAAATAAGTTAAATGGGATTCTGCTGCCCATACACATTAAGGCCTCCCAAAGAGACCAACATGCTAACTTGGGCAGGACTTACAAAAGCTCAGTTGAAGTATTACCTCCTCTGTGGCCAACTTAATTGCTCCCTCTGTGCTTGCCATAGTTGCTGGTGGTTATAGCTGTCTCCCCAGTAGGCTGAGATCCTGAGAGCAGAGACTATGGCTTATTCATCTTTGTATCTCTGGTAACTTGCATAGTGTTTTGCAATCAGCAAGAATTTGCTCAAAGACTGTAGTTATTCATTTAATGGTAGCCAACTGTTAGATGAGAATCCACCCCAACTCTGAGTATGCTCTGAAGTGTGCCACAGTTCACAGCCACTTATCTTTAGAGTCCTGATAAAGATATTGAGAGACTATGCAGTTTCTATTTCTATACCACAAACATCTGCAGGAGGTGATTCTACCCTCACACTTCTCAGAGCCCTGGGAGGGTGAAGAAGATTAGAAAAACTGGGCCGGGCGCAGTGGCTCACGCCTGTAATCCCAGCACTTTGGGAGGCTGAGGCAGGTGGATCACGAGGTCAAGAGATTGAGACCATCCTGGCCAATATGGTGAAACCCCGTCTCTACTACAAATGCAAAAATTAGCTGGGCGTGGTGGCACCCACCTGTAGTCGGGAGGCTGAGGCAGGAGAATCACTTGAAACAGGGAGGTGGAGATTGCAGTGAGCCAAGATCATGCCACAGCACTCCAGCCTGGCGACAGAGCAAGACTCCGTCTCAAAAAAGAAAAAGAAAAAGAAAAACTCTGATAGCCAAAAGAATTCAACTCAATGGTTTAACAAAACATCTTTGCCAGGCACTGTTCTAAGCATGTTATACCTTTCATCTCATGGAATCCTCACTGTGACCATAGGTGGGTACTGTTATTTGTTTGCATTTTACATGTGGGGAAACTGGCACCCAAAGGTGGAGTAACTTGCCCAAGTGACAGAGCCTTAGATACAGCCTTATTATTTCCCATACCTCTCACTTCCCAAGAAGCCAGGCAAATGGATCATTTCTCCTCTGCATTCCCATAGACTCGATACTCAGGCGCAGGCTTGATTGCATTGTGTTGTAATTAGAGCTTCATGTCTGTCTCACTGGTCAAACAGTGAGTTCCTGGAGAAGAGGAACTGTGTATTTATTAGTAATCTTTTCACCTCCCTGCTTAGCGGAGTGACTGGTGTGCAGTAGCCTCTGCTTGAGAGTTTGCTGAATAACTGAATGAGGTGAGGCTCTGTCCAAAGCTGCCACACCTGGAGAACTCCCCAGAGAAAGGGATGAAGACAGACTCATCCTGCTGCCTCAGGGCTGTGTGTGTGTGTCTGTGTGTCCAACAGCAACTTTCACAGTGGGCCACCGAAGTTAATTTTTTTTTAAGACGGAGTTTTGCTCTGTCTCCGAGACTCGAGTGAAGTGGCGCGCGATCTTGGCTCGCTGCAACCTCCACCTCCTGGGTTCAAGCAATTCTCCTGCCTCAGCCTCCCGAGTAGCTGAAATTACAGGCACTGGCCATCACATCTGGTTAATTTTTATATTTTTAGTAGAGACGGGGTTTCACAATGTTCCCCAGGCTGGTCTCGAACTCCTGGAGCTCAAGTGATCCGCCCGCCTCAGCCTCCCAAAGCGCTGGGATTATAGGCGTGAGCCACCACATCCATCCCTAAAATATTTGTTAAAAGTTTTTAAAAAGTATTAAAAAGTCAAAATAGTTTTTAAAAATATGTTATTAATACTTTAAGCCTGGCAATTCCACTTCTAGGAGATTATGCTAAGCATCATCATGGCTGTATGTCTGGAGGCCATAAACATAAACGTGTGTGGCTGAGCAGGTAGTGAGCAGGTGGAAGGAGCTGGGCAAAGGATGTGCATTCTGTGGGGTGGGGGATGTGAAGGACCGTGGCATGCTAGAAAAGGCTTGCCTGTTATTGTGATTCAAGGACAGGGATCCAGAGTAGCCAAAGATTGTTTTTCAATAGGGCCCAGAAATCTCAATTTAAAAATATTGGCTGTGGTGGATTGCAAGAAACGGACCCAAATTATTCCGCTCCTCTCTCCATGCCTTTTGGTAGAGCCCTCCCGCACTGACTCTGAGCTGGCACATGACTGGCTTTGGCCAGAAATGTCAGCAAAAGGGATGCAAACAGAGGCTTGAAGGGTGTTTCCACATGGCGGCTTGCCTTCTTGCTGTCCGGGGAACCCCTGCCACTACTACCAAGTAAAGAAGACAGGGTAACCTGACAGATAAAAGGCGTGTGACCTAGACACAAATGACCCATTGCCCCAGGAAATAGCCTGCTACTTTCCAGACACATGAGTGAGGCCGCCCTAGAGCATCCTGCCTCAGCCAACCCACCAGCTGACCACAGATACATGAGAGAGCCCAGCAGAAATCAGCTGAGCTGGCTCAGATCGGAAGAGCAAGCCCAGCCAGCTCACAGAATTGTGGGCTAAATTTTAAGCCAATACATTTGTTGTTTTAAGCCATTACATCTTGGGGGTAGTTTGCTATATAAAAAAGCTAATTGAGAACAAAATGAAAATATGTTTGGCGCTAAACAAAGCAGGGATCCAGTTCATTGTAACATATGATGAATGTAAAGATTTAACCACAAACACTCCCTTCCTTGCATCACTGTTTATAACAATGAAAAGGCAAAACCGACCTAAAGATCCACGCAGGGAAGTGGTTAAGACATGACGGTGCATCCACACACTGGAAAGCTATGCACCATTGAAAATGACGGCAGCGAATAGTGGCAACACGTAGACTATCAACCCTTCATAAGCGTGCCATCACATTTTGATCAACAGGTAAAATTCATTTGCCCTCCCAGAACACGTACTCTTGTGGAAATGGAACACGAAGTTGATTGGATCATCAGGCAGTGTAGAGGCCATCTTGCTGTTAGGAAGAGATAAAATCTCAGAATAAAGCCCAGACTGTGCTAAACTTTGCTTTTTGAGGATATAAGAGTGCATAGAGGGGAGCCGTAAACAGCTCTACTGTTTGGAACATGGTTCCAAACGGGGATGGAGCAAAAAGTGGGACAATGGTTTTGAGAGTGAAAGACATTGCTATATTTATTGTCATCTTTTTAGTAGCTAAGTGTCCTTCTATCTCTTCAAACATGCCACCAAAAATTATAGGACTCGAAAGTGTGTTGTGAACACAAAGGATATTGAAATCATTGGCACAGAGACATAATGACACAGAAAGACAGTTTGATGTTATATAAAAGATGCCACTTGTAAAGCAGCAGGTACAATATAATCCCATTCTTGTAATAAAATTGAAAACTTAATTTAGTTAATTTTAAGCCATGAATATAAAGATCATTTGGAGTACGCCATTGAGGAATATTAAAAAGATGCATCATTTTAATTACACATTTTAGTCTCTCTAAATAGTCCCACATCGACAAAAAAAATAAGTGTATTATCAGTTGGAAAATATAACACTTTCTATAAGGAAATGCAGAGAAAATCCTATTCTTTTTATGAAAAGGATATGCAGGCAGAGAAAACGAATTGGAGGACAGGGATAAAAATTGGGATGTACAGTGCTTAGATGGGAGTAGGGGTAATTCTTATTTTTCTTCATCTTATTGTGTTTTTTTTCAAACTGCCATAATAAACATGTACTTCATATTGAAAAAATTAATAAAAGTTATAGTTTTAAAAACATGAAGGGCCACACTCATGCATGCATATGCACATACATACACACACACACACACACACACACACACACACTCCAACCCAACCCAAAGTGGTGCAAGACTATATATTCATATACTTTCTGTCAGTGCCTGCAAATGCTCTTGCCACCTCGCTGCATTCATTCAGTTTTCTTGGGGATAAACAGTCTCTGAAATTGTAGAATCTTCTCCCATACAAACACAGGAAATCCCTGCAGGCTCTTCACCTCCCCAGTTCTGTTAGGAGGTAGGCAGCTGCTATGTAGCATTATTCTTCATGGCCAGAGGTAGTACCAAGATAGGGATTCAGCTGCTCTGTTCTTCCACTCTGCAAATCTTCTGCAAGCACGTGAGCAGGCCAGGGAGGGGCTGCCGCCATTTGGTGGTGAAGACACTCTGCTTGTGAAGGGCAACAAGTCAGAGGTCTCTAAGGGCCCCCTCGGCCCTGTCTGTCTGGCCCATCGTGGGCTTGTTCTTCACTAATTGTCTCTCACTGCTGACAGAGCCCACGAGTGTCTTTATGCATGACAGATTCCTTGCAAATGGTGAATGGCGGAAAGATGACCCAGCTAATCATCAGACCTGCTTCTAAAATGCCATCTAGTCAGACGCAGCAGAGCCCAGCTCTACTCACTCATCCATGAATGTGACTCTGAGCTGTGAGAACAAAAGCCAAAGCAACTCTCTATTAGGAAACCCAGGGGGAAGACAGCAATGTAATAAGTCCCAGGTTCAAAATGACAAGTGATTCACTGAAGATGCCACAGCAGTACAGTCTATCACTGGGCACAGTGATATGGCCAAAAGCATGAGAATTTTACAAGATAATGAATTATTGGCTGGGCTACAAAATGAAAAATTTGAACTGATAAGGCCAGTAGACTGTCCTTTTGAACCGAATTCACTGGAAGAATAAACTGTGGCATAGCAGCTCTTTTTTAGTAACAGGAATACGGTTACAAGATGCCTGAAAGGATGTTATCCACACACTGTTGTCATCTTTTTAAGCACCCACTTCGTGCTCAATTCTACCATTCTATAAACTTATTCTTGGAATGGAGAGAAATAAAAAACATGATTTTTTTCTCCCTTTTGAAAAATCCTGAGTTATGTTAGAATTAGGAAACAGATTGCGTAATTATTAAGAAGGATAGATCACAGACTGGCCCCATTGTAAAGTTTATAAAATCAAATCCCATTTTAAAGCTTAGTAAGAAATGTGGCAATAGTAGCTCCTCTCACAGTGCCCTCAGCTTTCAGCCACTATTCAGCTTTGCCTGTGGTCTAACCATACCTTCAGCCACAGTGGCGGCAAATTAACAGCTACCATTTCCTGAAAGCTGACAATGAGCCGCATCTGGATGTGCTGTTGGCGGACATTATTGCTTTAATCATCACAAAGACCTCAGAGGTGAGTACAATCATTTCCCCATTCTGCCAATGAGGAAACTGAGGTGTAGAGAGGGTAAGTAACTTGTCCAAGGCCATACACCTAGTAGGCGGGGAGCAGGATTCAAGCTTCTTCAATGAGCATGCAAGAGAGAAGGGGAGGAGCCCTGTGGAGCAGTTGGAAAGGCTCAGGAGCCGGCACCCAAGCTCATTCACCCTGGGCCAATCACTCAATCTCTGTACAGAAGGAGGTGAACCACCTTGCCCACTGCCCCACAGCATTGCCGAGAGGTCCAAATGAGATCACATACAGGAAAAGCCGTGAGAACAGTAAAGCATTCTATAAACACCATGTGCTATTGATAAAAGGACAGAAGACTAAATCATACTCCTTAGGAGCACAACACTTCAGTCATTCTGGCTTCAATGGAAAGACCACACCCCCTCTCGTCCCCTGACTTAATGCTTTCAATAAACAGCACAGGATTTTCTCGAGCGATCTTTTAAAGATGAAGGGCTCAGGTATGCATGCTGGTCCTTGAACTGGTCTTTGCAGGGAGCTTTAGTGTCTTACAATATTTAATACAGACATCCTGCCTGAGCTATTTATCCTGACTTGGGAAAGTAACCATTTCACTGTTACTATTAATTCTGTTCCAAAAAGAAAAAAAAGACTATTGTAATTTTACACCCTTAATCTATGCAACACAGGAATGAGAAAGAAAAAAAAAAACCCAACACGGTACTTTCTCATGAGTGAGGCACATTATATATAGTAATTCACATTTTATTATTTTATCATTATGAATAGTAAAGTCCACAGTTCAGTCCTCAGACAACATTCAGGTAAATGTTTTACATATGAGACACCTGCCTGTAATGTGATGACATGAGATATATATATGGATATATATTTTGAACCACTGTGATTTACTAGTCTATTAAAATGCCATTACACATTTAAAAACTGAACAATTACAACAATGCAATCTTCAAGCAATTAAAAACAAAGAATTGTTGAGCCAACATGGGAGATCTGCTGAGTAATCTGGCCTTTCAAGTAATGTCTAGTGGAAACCCTGTTTTCTCCTTCCATCTGAAGATCATCAAAAACAAAAAACAAACCTACACAAAAAACCACCTGCTCTGAGTGAAAGTCAGGATTCAGCCCACATGACTCAGGGACACACTCCCCAGCGGTTGCTGGAGGCACCATCACTCCAACATGTGCAGGAGCAGCGAGGGGTCCACCTCCACAGCCCGCAGCCCGTTGTGCAGGCTCTGGAAGGTGGCCTGCTTCCCGAAGCGCTGCCGCCAACGGATGAAGGCCTCCACCACCTGCGACTGCACGTTGTGGGGGTGGTTGGCCTTACAGCGGTAGATATCCGTCTGGGACAGTCCCAGAGACAGCACCACGGGCTCCCACTCAGGGCCCAGCCTCTGGGCCAGCTGGTTAATCTGCCGGTCTGATGGGGAGCTGTTGAGGATGTGCGAGGGGATCCCAGTCAATCTGTCACCTGAGGACGAAAAAGACACCCCGGTGAAATGAGCAAGGCAACAAACACATCATTTGGGGGCAGAAATGAGAATCGTGGGGAGAAGAAGGCAATGCTTCCAAATGGCAGAGCCAATTGGCTCTTGTCTTCTTCCTGGGGGCTGCTCTGTACAACGCCATGATTCAGGGCTTCAATGCTGTTAAGTATCCGTGAAAATGTTTTTTACAGAAACTTTTTTTTTTTTTTTTGAGACGGTGTTTCACTCTGTCACCCAGGCTGGAGAGCAATGGCATGATATTGGCTCACTACAAACTCCACCTCCTGGGTTGAAGTGATTCTCCTGTTTCAGCCTCCCAAGTAGCTGGGATTACAGGCAACTGCCACCACGCCCAGCTAATTTTTGCATTTTTAGCAGAGACAGGGTTTCACCATGTTGGCCAGGCTGGTCTTGAACTCCTGACCTCAGGTGATCCACCTGCCTTGGCCTCCCAAAGTGCTAGGATTACAGGCATGAGCCACAGCACCCTGCCTGTTACAGAAACTTTGAAAGCAACAAAATAAAAATAACTAGAAATCCCACCAGAAAAATTCATTGATAATAACTAGTCTATTTTCTTTGATATATAAAACACACATGAAGGGTTACCTCGTACATGTTGCTTTGTAACAGGCTTTTTTCACTTCTATCCCTTTTACTCAAGGCCAGGCAAGGCATTCTGGGGGAATTCAAGAATGGCTGCACAGACCCCAGCTCCCTCTGGCACTGTCTGTGGCCTTAGTGATGGGGCCTGTTCCAAGGCTGGGAATGCCCCTCCCTGCAGGAAAGGCAGGTGCTAGAGGACAAAGGCTAAACCAAACAGCTACCCTCCCCGATGAGGTTGAACTTGAAATATTACCGAGAAAAGGTGTAGCTGCTAACAGAAGCCGGAGCCAAGAGGGCTGCTGAGAACAAAATAAACCTAAGAGGCCATAGGGTAGCAGGAAGGGAAGAGAGCAGGGTTTGTTCGTAGCAGAGGCCACAAGAGTGGAGTTACCGTTCTGGCAGAGCCCAGAAGAGGAATAGGAAGTATGAGACGGGGCAACGAGGAAATCTGACCTTACACTTCCTGAACTAGATTCTTATTTGCCTGAGGCCAGTCTGCTAAGAAGCATGACATTGAGTGAATGGTTATAAATGTGCCCAGCAAAACCAGTGAGCAGTGCCTTTGGTTATACAGAAGGAGCTCCTAACTTCATTAGGGAAGGCCTTCCAGGGGAAGGAGGCTAAAGCTAAGTCCTGAACACTAGGAGGAGGAGCTGGGTGATGAAGGAGGAACAGGGCGTGGTGCATCTCGAGAAGAGAGAATTGCATGTGCAAAGGCCCAGAGGCAGGAGAATCGCAATGGAGGAAGTGAAAGGCACTCACAGCAGCCAAGTGCAGAGATTGAGACGGACTCCAAACATCCAAAGTCATTTGCTAGGTTCAGACATTTGTTTGACAGCACAGTACACTATACTCCCATCCATCAGCATCACAGGGATTCAGGTCAGTCTACTTCATGCTCATCAGTCCACTATTGTGTTTTGATTTATGATTCAGTAAGAAGGCAAAGGCACCTTATTACAAGAGCTGATGTTTTCCACAGCCCATGTCTTTGGCCTCTGGGCAGCGGCCAGCACCTTAGAGATGAGTTGCAAAAATATTGTCAAGGGCTCTTTCTGGTGTTTGTCAACACTACTATTTAAAAAACAATGACTGTGACGCAATTAGAATACTGATGACACTACTGATCAATAGTTGAGATTAACAGCAATGATTTTACGGCTTGTATAAAAACATAGGCTCATTAAAAAAAATTAAAGCAACAGAAAACAGCGCAAAGAAGAAAAGAAACCATCCAATATCCCGCTATTGTGTTTACAGTTGGTGACCATCATTCTGGATATCTCTGTATGCACATACACTGGTAGAAGGCTAGATAGAGGGTAATGGGTTCATTTAAAATGATAACATATGAACTTTTCTTTCTAGTAAGAGCTATTTAATTTTGTTTGGATGTAACAGAAGAAAAAGCAGAAGTGAAACAAAATGACATTCTGACCAGCGGTTACAAGTTAACATACTTGAAAACATACACACACACAATTTAATGCACAGAAAAAAGTTACGAAAACTCAAGGGTTAACTGCATGTTTTTATAGTAATACTCTATAATTACTTTACATTTCCTCTCCACTTCCTCACACTTGATTTTTTTCACTTACATAATTTTTATTTTGTCAGATGCCTAATAGTTATACATTTCTTTAACAATCATCCATGCCCCCTTGTCCCATTGTTTAGTCCTAAGGTGGCATTGTTATGGTTGAATGCTCACCAGTGTTTTGTTGTTGTTGCTGTTGTTACTGTTTTTCATCTGTGGCTTTTCTACTCCTGGGTCTGTTCTTCTGATTTGAGTCATTTGGGTCAATTTCATCACAGGGAGGTTTTTAGTTTTTTTTTTGTTTTTTTTTTTCAAGAAATGCTCATGACTGCCATAGTCTCTGACTTCTTTCAGGTCAAGGCATCCTGTTTATTGCCTTCACTGGAATAATAACTTAATATTTACAGAAAAATTTTATATTATTTTTATCTTTTTATATTCTTAACAGTATAATATAAAATTATATTCATAATTTTAAATTATATTATTTAAATAATGTTATTTCCCTTAAAAGTTTGTAGACCTTGTTCATACTTTATGGTAGGGGTTGCTGATGTGGAGAATTCTGATACCAACTTAGTCATCCAGTATTTTGTGTAACTTGCTTTTCCTGTCTGAGGTCTAAATACTGAAACTTTAGACCAGGGTATATGTTATCCATTCTACATCTGCACTTTCAGATATGTGGCATAACCTTCTTTTTTTCTGAGACGGAGTCTCGCTCTGTCGTCCAGGCTGGAGTGCAGTGGCGCGATCTCAGCTCACTGCAAGCTCTGCCTCCTGGGTTCATGCCATCCTTCTGCCTCAGTCTTCCGAGTAGCTGGGACTACAGGCGCCTACTACCAGACCTGGCTAATTTTTTTTGTATTTTTAGTAGAGATGGGGTTTCACTGTTTTAGCCAGGATGGTCTCGATCTCCTGCCCTTGTGATCCGCCTGCCTCAGCCTCCCAGAGTGCTGGGATTACAGGCGTGAGCCACTGCGCCTGGCTGGCATAACCTTCTAACCAAAGATTCAGTTGTTTCTTCCTTTTGGGAAAATCTTCCTGGGTCACATGGTTGCATTCTTTTCTTGCTCCATATGCTGGATGGCTGTGCCTCTCCTCCATGGCTGTCATATTGTCCTTATTGCTTTAATCCCCTCCTTGGGATTATCTCACTCTTTGATTTTCAGCTATGTCTATCCTGTGTGTGTGTGTGTGTGTGTGTGTGTGTGTGTGTGTGTGTGTGTGTTCTGGTTTTAACGTTGTATTGTGTTTTTGTTCTTTATTTCTTTTCTTGGCTCTATCTTTTAAAAATTCCATTCCATTTCACACTCATTAGGAGAGCTACTATCAAAACAAAACAAAACAAAAAACAATAAGTCCCAAATGTTGGCAAGGGTGTGGAGAAATTGGAACCCTTGTGCACTATTGGTGGGAATGGAAAATGGTGCAGGTGCTGTGGAAAACAGTATGGCAGTTCCTCAAAAATTTAAAAATAGAATTAGCATATGATCCAGCAATCCCACTTCTGGGTATATACTCAAAAGAATTGAATGCAGGGACTCAAAGAGAAATTCGTACACTTATGTTCATAGCAGCGTTATTCACAATAGCCAAAGGTGGAAGCAAACTGAGTATCCACTGGATGAATGGATATGCAAAATGTCAGAGACATACAATAGAATATTATTCAGCCTTAAAAAGGATGGAAATTCTGACACATGATCCAACGTGGATGAATCTTGAGGACATTACGCTAAGTAAAATAAGCCAATCACAAAAGGACAAATACTTTCTGATTCTATTCATATGAGGTACTTGGAGTCGTCAAATTCAGATACAGAAAGCAGAATGCTGGTTGCCAGGGGGTGGGGGAGGGAGAAATGGGGAATTATTGTTTAATGGGTGCAGAGTTCCAGTTTTGAAAGATGAAGACTTTTGGAGATTGGTTATAAAACGATGTGAAGGTACTTAACACAACTGAATTGTACATTTAAAAATGGTTACAATGGCAAATTCTATGTTATGTACATTTTACCTCAATTAAAAATAAAAATTAAAAGAATCCCATTGTTGTTTTATCATGATGACATCTTGAGTTTTTGTTTCTACTCAATTGATGCTGAGTCTTTCTATAGCATAAAATACTTGTGAGGTTGAGTTTTCTAGGACTGGGTTTTCTTATAGACCAGATTGGTTGTATGTTTATTTTTGCAAGCTGTGTTCCTTTCTTTTCTTTATTAAAAAAAAAATATATATATATATTTAATAGAGACAGGGTCTTGCTGTGTTGCCCAGGCTGGTCTCAAACTCCTGGCCTCAACTGATCTTCGTGCCCCAGCCTCCCAAAGTTTTAGGATTACAGGTGTGAACCACTGTGCCCAGCCAACAAGCTGTGCTCCTCTCTTGCATTCCTCTGCTGCAGCATTTCACAGAACAGTCATGACACTCACTGCCATCTTGTTCATATTTATAACATGAACATCTCTGTCCAGAACTGCTCTTTGCTCTCCCAGAGCAAGCTGATGTATCTTTTGACACTCTCCTCACTTTATAGGGAACCAGGTGTCGTTCTACCTCTGAGCTACAACTTTAGGTTGGCTGCTGCTTTCCATGAACACTTCTGCCATGGAGGAGAGGTAGGAGTCATGAGGCCTGTCCTTGGGGGCTCTATACTCTGTCCTCTTTTGGAGGGGAGTTAAATGTCTTAGACCAGGGCCCACTCTGCCAAACCAGGGCAGACTCACTCCTATGGTCTCTTTCCTGTAACTCAACACAGAGACTAGGAGATGGCCTCCCCGGGTGCCTTCCTAACTCTGCCAAGGGTTTTGTTTTTTGTTTTTTGTTTTTTTAACTTTTACCAAGTCTATCCACTCACCTCCTCAACCAGCTGCTTCCCATATTGATCTGTATTAGGAGGAACCCTCAGGAACTGGTCCTCTCGCCTTCCTTTTCCAGTACTGCTTCTGAGGGGCTACGGTGGGGTGCACCCTTCCTTGCCTGCCACTTTTCAAAGTGGTTGAAATAAAGCTGTAATTGTTTTTTGTTTGTTTGCTTGCTGCAAGAGCCTATGGGGCTGGGTTTGATTTTGTTTCTAACTGCATTTTCGTTCTGTTGGTTGGGTGTTGGGAAGGGAGTGTCTGTGTTTCTGCTATACTCTGTCATCCTTCTCTCTCATTCTTGGCCAACATGAATGCAACATATGCTTCGAGCCAATTATTTGGAAGTAAGGACAGAGTTTGCTCTGATTCTTCCACACTTTCAGGGTCACTTAGCCCTTGTAAATAGGGCCACATAACTGGGAGATGGCCAGCAGTCTGTGGACACAGGCCGGAGCAAAGGTAATTGGCACATAAGCACCACCCCACCAAGCAGATCAAGCCCTTCCAAATGGACATCTTTGCACATATAGAGAGGCAATCACAGCTGTTTGTGCTGTCTGACCTCTATCAGGGACAGTATCCTCATGAGACCCGTTCAGTTCGTGAATTCTGCTGAACACAAAGTTACCTAAAAATGAGAGTCCGAAGGCTTTGATGTCAACTCTCAAGGATATACTACATAAAATCAGGTCAAGCCATAAATTAATCCACTGTGACCATCTGGCTACTACTTCTCAAAGCTAGCATGCATGCCACTAGCGGAGTGCAAGATGAACATTCTGTATTGCAATAGTCATCTATTTTAACATGATTAGAAAAATATCAATAGCATTTCAAACTCATGATTGCAAGGATCACAATAAGTAAATTAAAATGCAGATATAGAATGACAACTAAAAAGTTAAAAGTCAGTTAAAAATAAATTTAAAGGGCCAGTTAAAAATAAATTAAAGGTGCGGTGGCTCATGTCTGTAATCCCAGCACTTTGGGAAGACAAGGTGGGTGAATCACTTGAGGTCAGGAGTTCCAGACCAGCCTGGCCAAGATGGTGAAAACTCGTCTCTACTAACATACAAAAAAATTAGCCAGGTATGGTGGTGTACGCCTGTAATTCCAGCTACTCGGGAGGCTGTGGTGGGAGGACCACTTGAACTCGGGAGGCAGAGGTTGCAGTGAGCTGAGATCGCACCACTGCACTCCAGCCTGGGCAACAGAGAGAGACTCTCTCTCAAATAAATAAATAAATACATACATAAATAAAAATAAATTTAAAGAAAAGCATTAAATTAGGCTGGGCACGGTGGCTCACGCCTGTAATCCCAGCCCTTTGGGAGGCTGAGGCAGGCAGATGACTGGAGCTCAGGAGTTCGAGACCAGCCTGGCATACATGCTGAAACTTCACCTCTGCTAAAAATACAAAAATTAGCTGGGCTTGGTGGCAGGCACCTGTATTCCCAGCTACTTGGGAGGCTAAGGCAGGAGAATTATTTGAATCTGGGAGGTGGAGGTTGCAGTGAGCGAGATCATGCCACTGCACTCCAACCTGGACAACAGAGCAAGACTGTCTCAAAAAAAAAAAAAAAAAAGAATAAAAAGACAAAAAAGAAAAAAAGCATTAAATTAGTGGTAGAAATGGTACCTAGATACCGCAAAAATTAAACAAGGGGACCCTAAATGACTGAAGCTTAGGAAGTGCATTATTTCTCCACAAGTGTGCCCTTAGGATTCTAGGCAGACAATGTGCTGTACAGAGCTTCTCCAGTACATGACGGGGTCATCAGCATCCCTGGCTTGCACCTTCTAATTGCTAGTGATACCCCTACCTTACCACAAACACACATGTTCACATACCCTGGGGTGAGGCAGTACTATCTCTGGTTAAAACCACCAGACATTGTGGTATAGAATGTTCATCCTGGTTTAAAAAATCCTAAATGGGAATTTAACTCCTTTTAGACGGCCCTCATACAGGGCTGTATAAAATGTTCTCCCTTATACAGATCCTAAATTTTTCATGCAATCTTTTAATCCCATTCTCAGTGAAACTCGTCGGTTTCAAAAGGGGCAATATATACTGACAACCCCATTTACTGCAATGAAGCCAAGGATCCACTTAAAGGAAAATGGAAACACCTCCCCCTACTCTCCCCCACCCCCGCCCTGACTTAACTTATTCTCTCGCCCCTCCATCCCTCATTTCTGTGGTCACTACGTGAATGAAAACAACATAGCATTCTCCCTCCTTCTCCAGCTATCTCCTCCTCCCTCAGCCATGCCTATCAATCACTGTTTTGGCCTCAAAACTAAAAATCTCCTCTCTAATCCCTATTGCATTTTGTGAAAGTTTCTCACATAATTTTTCCAGGTTTTGTATATGACATTGCTGACTCCGAAGCTCCTTATGGGCAGAGACCAGCTCTTCTACTTCTGTGACCTCCTTCCCCTCAGTCTTTAGCCCTTTGCCAAGCAGAAAAGGGAACTCAACGTACACCTTTCCAGGAGCTGATGATCATCTTAAAGCAAAAAAGCCCTCCAAGTCAAGTTTCTGACTCACCATCTCCACTAGCTGTCTGTTTGACTTCATCTGTTCCAGAAAAAAAGCCATGTCTTCTAACGAATCTCTGTGCAGCAGTACTTCCTACCTATTCCTTATTGCTTTCACTGGAATAACTGGTTGGATGTGGGTTCTGTGAGTGAAGGACAGTCCACAGGCCCAGGGTCCTGTCTGGTCAACCTCCTGTTTTCACCTTGCATTCAATGATGTGATCACCTTACAGGTAATCTGAGAATGGGAACTCTCTAGGGTTCAAAAGCACAGTTGAGAAGCTGAAGACCAAGGGCTAAAGAAGAGGTGCAGCAGACACACAAACAGCTGCTGGAAGAGTCAAAAAAGTTTTTTAACTATGAAATTCCTTTTTCAACTTCAGTTATTTTGTGATATGAGAGGAGATGTTGTAAGCAGATATGTTTTTTTTATTTACGACGGTGACTGGGTTGGTCATGGGGTAGCACTTTTAAAAACTATATACATTCCTCCAGAGGGTCTGGTAATATACCAGTCACCCCAGCTCACAGCTGCAGTGAACCACTGTTACTGATGTAAGTGTCATATGCTGCAGGTGTGCGGGACTAGAAAAAAAAGCTGAGCTAAGAGACTGTCCCGTTCCAGCGCAGCCGCTTTTTAGAAGACAGGGCTAAATCCTGCTGTGAGGACATTTAAGTCCTCTGCCCATGTCAAGTCCACTAATGCTCCATTGATCAAAGCAAGATATGTGGCCAAGCCCAACACCAACAGGAAAGGGAATTAAATCTTCCCACGGGGTAGGAGGAGTGAAAGTTTGCTGAACAATGACCTCTAAACACTCAGAAGTGTTGGATATTGGTGCAGGAAAAAACAGAAACTTGAACAGACCAAAGTATGAAATACACTGAAATAGCAAACAAAGCCCTCCCTTGACAAAGAGCCCTAGGCCCAGATGGCTTTACAGGTAAGCTCCATCAAATGTTCATGGATCCTGTGGACCTTGGACAAGTTAAAGGGGGAAAAAGAAAAAGCTCATGAAACACTTAATTTCCTATCATATGTAAGTTGTTCCAGAAAATCAAAAAAGGACAAAAGCTATCTAGCTGATTTTATGAGGATACTACAGTTTTTATTCCAAACAGGGTAAGAATACAAGAAGAGGAAAAATTATAGGCTTGTTTCAGTTACGATTTTAGAAGCAAAAATTATAAATAAAATATTAAGTAATTGAATCAAAAAATTGAAAGTAACATATCATGAACAAGTAGAATGTATCCTACGTTTGCAATAAATTTCAACATCATAAAATCTACCACTTAACTCAATATATCAATCCACCAAAGAGGAAAGTCATTATTATCTTAATAGATGCAGAAAAAAATTTGATAAAGTTTGACACATAACTATAATTTGAAAAAAATATTTCTTTAAAAATTAAAAATATGGGAAACTTTCTTAATTTGGTTAAGATTATAAAAGCATTTGATTTGGTGAAGAAACTTTAAATGTATTCTCTTTAAAAAGACAAGGATGCACACTTGTCTGGACTGTATAAGATCCAATACTGTGGAATACAGTATTGGACGTCCTGACCAGTGCTATAAAGAAAAGAAATTAGTTTTGGGAGGCCAAGGCAGGCAGATCACCTTAGGTCCGGAGTTCGAGACCAGCCTGACCAACATGGAGAAACCCCCGTCTCTACTAAAATTACAAAATTAGCCAGGCGTGGTGGCGCATGCCTGTAATCCCAGCTACTCGGGAGGCTGAGGCTGGAGAATCGCTTTGACCCAGGAAGCGGAGGTTGTGGTGAGCCGAGATTGAGCCATTGCACTCCAGCCTGGGCAACAAGGGTGAAACTCCGTCTCAAAAAAAGAAAAAAAAAAAAAAGAAATTAGTTAGTTATAAATAATAAGCATTTCTAGGGAAGAGATAAAACTAACATTATTTTCAGACAATATGACCTAATACATAGAAAAATATCAGGATTAGCAGATAATCTATTAGAATAAGAGGACTGAGCAAAATTGCCAGATACAAGATCAACTTAAAGCAAAAAACTACAAAGCAGCATTTCAACACTCTTACAATAATCAAATACAAAACATAATAAAAATACAATAAGCAATGAGAAGGATAAAGGATCTATGAAGTTAATAAAGACTGTATAAGACCTTTACAGGGAAAATTTTAAGCCTTTATTAAAAGACATAAAGCAAGATCTGACTAAAAGGAGAGTCACTGTTGTGCTAGATGGGATGACATTGTTATAATATAAAGATGCCAATTCCTATTGTGACAATTAAAATTCCATAATGGGGAAAGAAGAGGCTTTCCCCAAACTGAGGAGAACTAGCTAATTACAGAGGAAAAGAAAACTGGCCTAGAGCATCACACCATGAACAGTGGTGGATCCCATGGAGATAAAGTCCCAAAGGTAAAAGGTAAAACTATAAAGTTCATGGAAAATAAGGCAGGAGTATCTTTATGGCCTGTGGTCAGAAGTGGTTTTTAAAATTAATCTCCCAAAGGTAAATTTTTTATATCAAAATTAAGGATTTCTGCTCAATGAAGGAGACGTGATCCAAGCTGATGTCTAAGACCAAGGCTAATGTCTAAGACCAATAAGGGAAACACTATCTAGGCTGGGCAAGGTGTTACTGAAAACCAACAGCAAAGGTAAGAACCTCCACAGGAAACAGAACAAAGGTATGAACAGGTGATTCGAATTAGAGGAAACACAAAAGCGAGCACATAAAGAGATGCTCAAACGCAGAAATTTAAGAAACAAATGTAAACAACAATGATAAAGCACTTTATATGTATAGAAATCTAGACAATACCAAGCTTAGGCTGGGACGTGATGTAGGGAACGTTGTTCACCGCCAATGGAAACAAAGATCGGACAGTCGTACTGGCCAGCAAGTTGGCAGTGTGGGTAAAATTGAATGTACTTTCCAATCTTGTTCTGTTAGATGTACCCAAGAAAAGTTCTAAAAAAGACCGTAAGGGACATGTATTAGGTTGTTTGTGTAAAGCTTCATTATTTGTGCTAGCAAATACACATATATCTTATAATCCAAAAACCCTCTTTTGGGAGATATAGATATAGGTATAGATATCTCCATCTCAGGAAAATTCCTACACAGATCCATGAGGGGTCACTATGAGGTTGTTTATATGAGGTAATACTGTCGGAAGAAAGGAGTTGGAAGCAATCTAAGAGCTCATTGCTGGGGGAAGAGATATAGAAATACAAAACAGCACATAGGGAATACTGGCAGAGTTAGAGGGGATGGACTAAATGCAGTGCAGAGCAAAAAATGTAAGGAAAAGAATCAGGTCTATACAAATGCAAATTAAGAATATATGTCCAGGCCGGGCACCCATGGCTCACGCCTGTAATCCCAACACTTTGGAAGGTCGAGGTGGGTGGATCGTTTGAGCTCAGGAGTTCAAGGCTAGCCTGGGAAACGTGGCAAAACTCCATCTCTACAAAAAAAAAATTAATACAAAAAATTAGCCAGGTGTGGTGGTGCACACCTGTAGTCCCAGGTGCTCGGTGGGGAGGCTGAGGTGGGAAGATCACCTGAGCCAGGGAGGTCAAGGCTGCAGTGAGCCCTGATTGCGTCACTGATCGAACTTCAGCTTGGGTGAAAGAGCCAGACTCTGTCTCAAAAAACAAAAAAGAATGTATGTCCAAAACACCACTTACAAAAACACACACAAATAAAGGAATACATATCAGTCAGAATAGTTATCTTTATCTATGAGAGGGAGGGGGAACAAGAGTGAGTATATGAATGGAAAAGGAAGAAGCTTTTCACAGACCAATTAGTGAAGTAGACCGTAAAGTGATGAGCGCAAAGGAAAAAAAAAAGAGAGAAAGAGAGAAGCAAGGGAGGAAGGGAAGGAAGGAGGGAGGGAGAGAGTGAGAGAGGGAAGGTCAAGAGTCACTCTGAACCCAGCTGTCTCACGGTACCCCTGGGGCTGACAACATCCAGTTTCTCTGTAGCTAATGTGAGTGGAGTGAGTGGAGTGAGTAGAGTGGTGGAGTGGAGGAGGTCAGGGGTAGGGCGGGGCTGTTCCAGGATGGAAAAACTAACCTCATCAGCCACCTCCCAGGACTCATGAATTAACCCTGGTCCCTGAGTACAAAGGCTCTGCAGAAAAATCCCTTTGGCTGAGAGACTGACTGCCTGGAAAAAGAAAAAAAAAAAAAAAAAAAAAAAAAAACCTCAAAAGGAAAACTAATTAGAACCCCTTGTTCTGCTTGTTCTGATAGATAATCACAGAGAACAATTTGGTCCTCACAGAGAGATGGAGAAATCATGTTTAGTCTTTCTAAAACCGATTTCCAGGATGATTAAGTGAAACCCACTCCAAAGAACAAGGTTATGTTGCAAAATACAAATAAATCCCATTTATTGTAATGGAAGACTTGATTTGACTATCGAGTCCATGGAAGGTCAACAATAAAACTGTTAGCAATAATTGAGCTCGCACTGAATTAAAAGGTGGGTGGTAGGGTGGACACAGCTCTGGGCTAAGAATTAGGAAGCCTGGGTAGTATAAATTTGAATCTGCTACTACCTAGCCGTATAGCTTGGGATAAGTCATTTGGCCTCTCTTAGACTGCTTTCTTCTTTGTAAAAGGTAAAACCAGATGACTTCTAAGGCTTTATTTCAATAAAATATATTATCTTTTTTAGAAGTGATTATGTTATTTTCAACAGATCTTATGATTTTTGACTTCTCATTAAATCAAACCATTTATTGTTGTATCACTTTTCTTTACACATTTTCTAAGATAGAAACAACCCTCGTGGGCCTTTAGTAATGATTTTTGCTTATTTGTTTCTGCCTTTTAAAGATCACACATGTAAACCGCCCGGTGGCTCATGCCTGTAATCCCAGCACTTTGGGAGGCCGAGGCGGGTGGATCACCTGAGGTCGGGAGTTTGGGACCAACCTGGCCAACATGGTGAAACCCTGTCTCTATTAAAAATACAAAAATTAGCTGGGCGTGGTGATGCACGTCTGTAATCCCAGCTACCCGTGAGGTTGAGGCAGGAGAATTGCTTGATCTCAGGAGGCGGAGGTTGCAGTGTGCAGATCGCACCACTGCACTCCAGTCTGCGCGACACAGCGAGACTCCCTCTAAAAAAAAAAACCAAAAACAAACAAACAAACAAACAAACAAAAACGTGAAATGAATATCTGGTACAGTAAATTTTCAAAACAGTAAAAACAATTAATGTTACAGTTTGCTGGGCCATTCATTTCTCTCACATGGACCAGACACAGCTCCACCAATTTGTCATTCATCCGGTTCCTTGAACACACCAGCCAGCTGCGAACCAGAGAGCCTTGCACGAGCTGTTCCCTTTCCCTGGGACACTCTTTCACTGACCCCTTCACCAAATATAACTTCTCAGGGCAGCTGCCCTGACTGCCCTATTCCAAACTGCAACTCCCATTCCACTGTCATTCCCTTTGTCCATAAATCACCTTGTAACATGTGACATATTTTATAGATGTGCTGTATTTACTGTCGCTGCCTGCCCCCAACCCTACACACGCATGCCTGCTGGAATGTAAGTGTCTCGCAGGCAGGGGAGCTTTGTCCATCCTGCTCAGTGATGTACTCCAGGCACCCAGGGTAGTGCCTTGCACATAGTAGGCACTCACTACATATTTGCTGGATGAGTGAATGAATGAAAAGGAATGATTCATTACAATGATAACATACTCACTTAGCTTTATTCTCTATAGCTACAGTGTTACCAAGTGCTTCTACTTTTAATTTACTTTGTATTTAAAACCAGAGAAATTACATTGCATAATCTGTGGGTGAACAGAAAATTAAAAAGAGAGGAAACTCCATAATGGTAAAATATTGTCAAGGTTAGACGTGGGCTGTTACCTCTTTTTATGCCAAACTGGGCTACAATGAACTCCCCTTTCCCACATCCATGTTTCATTTGAAAAGAGAAAGACAGGCAAGCCCCAAGAAGGCTTCTGGGTAAATATGGCAGAGTGAGGCCTGACCCCAGAGTCTCCATCCCCTAACACCTAAGGGAATGAAGACAAGGTAATAAAATAAAAATGAAGCCCATCAGAAAAGATGGCAGAGCCACTTTCCAATTCCTACCTTCCTGAAGCTCTATCAATTATTCACCCAAACTCAACTCTAAGAGATTCACTCTACTATCCCCAAATCTAAAGAGGAAAAAATTAAGTGGGTTTCTTACATTTTTTTCTCCTCTAATTTCAGCAGAGTGGAGATGGTAACTGCTACATGAAGCGACAGGAGATAAAAAATGTGGACAACGAGAACTAACTGTCCCTGGCAGAATGAGAAGACATTCTGCATGTTCTCAGGAGAGATTGCACAGCACAGGCATTATAGGGTGGCCTACGCGTAAACAACTTGGTGAGCTCACTTTCCTGCCCTGCTCTTTTGCTTACATGTGCCTATAGCCTGAAGAAAAGTGAACAGGACAGGAAATACCTGGTCCTCAAGGGGTAATACACAGGGGTCAGAAGGGTGTCAAGGAGAAATCAGCCCAGTGGATCAGAGCCCCAAAGGCCACAGTAACCCAAACATATGCAAGATGGAATGAAACAGCATGGCAAGTGAGTAACATACCAGAGTAACACATGAATTAAAAATAGAGCATTATGTGGAAGAAAATGGGCCAAAACCAAAAATCTACAATCTCCAAGGAATAAACTAATAAGTGAGAAACACCAAGGAATAGAATTAACATGGCTCAAAATTATTTATATCCTAGGAAGCCTTCAGGTCATCAAGATAAAAGGCAAAACTTACAGAGAAAAATGATAGACATAGAGGAGAAAAAATATAATCCATCAGAAAGATTAATGAGTATTCCTGAAGTAGAGAACCCAGGCCAAAGTATTTAAAGACCCAATACAAGAAAATATCCCTAAAATGAGCAAGCAACAGAGCTCTAAGTCAAAAGAGCATACTTCGTTTTTACAAAAAATGAATATGAAACAATTAACTGAAACATGTACCCTGGTTCAATAATTAAATTTCCAGTTCCAAGAAACAATTCTTCAAGCAGAACAAGCCAAGTTGCCTACAATGAGGGGAAAGCCAGTCAATGTTTTCAAAAGTATTTTAAATGCAAAAGATAAAGAAACAATTCCTCCAAAATTCTAAGGGGAATAAAGTATAGTGCATAAATATTACTCCTAGGGATGATATTGAAGTATAAAGGTAAGGTAATCATCAGATATTCTTGAACATGAAAAAAAACTAAAAAATTCATCATTCAGGAGCCCTCCTTGAAAAGTCTTGACAATCTAGTCAGTGCAATGAATAAAATAAAGCTATCAGCAGTGCATACCAATGGGGGGGGGGGCAGTGAAAATGGTTTGCTTCAGATGCAGGCAATAAAGTATGCAGTGTTTATAGAGAATTTTAAATTAGTAACAAAACCATTAAAAGTCTGTCGGTTTTTCACATCACCATGTGCAGGCAATTCTAAACAATGCAAATGATAAAATACCCCTCCCCTCTGCCAGGCAGTCTCCACTCAGCCCCTTGATCTGTTCCTCAATATCAGTACCAGGAAAGCCATAGGAAAAAGATTAGTACTGGGCACTGAATTCATTTAAATATAAAACTAATTTTAGGCTGGGCATGGTGGCTCACGCCTGTAATCCCAGCACTTTGGGAGGCCGAGGCAGGGGGATCACCTGAGGTGGGCAGCTTGAGACCAGCCTGACCAACATGGAGAAACCCCGTCTCTACTGAAAATACAAAATTAGCCGGATGTGGTGGCGCATGCCTGTAGTCCCAGCTACTCGGGAGGCTGAAGCAGGAGAATCACTTGAACCTGGGAGGCAGAGGTTGTGGTGAGATAAGATTGTGCCACTGCAGTCCAGCCTGGGCAACAAAAGCGAAACTCCGTCTCAAAAAAGAAAAAAACCAAACTAATTTTAAACAACTGAACAGAACATTATATACCTTAACTATATGAAAATAACATAACTAATCAAAATCAAAGCTAGATTACAGAATAGAATGTAAATATTATATACTTGACTATGTGAAAACAGCAATGTAACTAACTAAAATCTAAAGGGAAGGAAGGAAGGAAGGAAAAAGAGTGAAAGTTCTTAATGACCTTATTTATCATGGCAGAAAGGAAGTCCATACTGTCTAGTATGAAAATGATAGCATCAGGATAACCTAAGTAATCTATGGTTAAAAACAAGTCCCAAGTCTCAGTGACCTAACCAATCAAGAGTTCATTTCATGCTCATACTCCCTGCACTGCAGGCCCATGGGGGTAAGGGCTGTGCCTTTCACATGCCGGCTCTGCACTCTGTGCTGTGTTGATCTTATGCCCCCACCACATTAACATGAGCACCCAGGCTCACCAAGGTGATAGAAGAAAGGGTGAGACTGGAGACCCGGTAATTAAATGCATTCATCCATAATGGTCGTTTCTGCTCATGTTGTGTGACTAAAGCAAGCCACAAGGTCACATCTAACTTGAAGAGACTGAGCAAATATGATTCTCCTATATCCCAGAAGAGGAAGAAAACTGGGTGAACAGCAACAGTGCCTACCACAAAAACATAATTGGAAAAAAAAACACAAAATGAAAATCAGCAAGTTCTTATCTCTTTACTTAACCATAGAGGGGGAAAAAATAACATTTTTATGTGAAAAAATGTTTGTTCAAAGTTCAGTAATTCCTTAATTCTCACTTAGTTTTCTCCAGTTAAAATCAGGTAAAATTAAGTGTAATGGTTTTTACATTTAAAAATTAGTGTGTATAGCTGAGGCAGTGGCTCATGCCTATACAGTTTGGAAGGCCAAGGGGGGAGGGTCGCTTGAGTCCAGGAGTTCAAGACTAGCCTGGGCAACATAGGGACACCCCCCAATCTGTACAAAAATAAAAATAAAAAATTAGCCGGGCATGGTAGTGCATGCCTGTGGTCTCAGCTACTTGGGAGGCCAGGGTGGAAGGATTGCTTGGGCCTGAGAGGTGGAGGCTGCAGTGAGCTGTGATAGTGCCACTGCACTCCAGCCTGAGTGACACAGGGAGACCCTACCTCAAAAAATATATATAAATAAAAACAGCCTGTATCATATGATCACTCTTCTTTGAAAGCATATCTATCTCTCCATCCATCTATCTTCCCATCTGCAAACATGCTTAGGGTGGTATCTAACACAACGTTTCCTTAATATTAATGAGGCTTATTTTTAAATGATAGAATTTATGATTTGTTTCTTTTTACTTTTCTACATCCCTTGGATTCCTTATAACGAACACTTAGCATTTGTGTAACACAATAAAGTCATGAGAAGTTTTGCCACAAAGGCAAAAGAGCCTGCAGCCCAAGAAAGTCATAATGTGGCCCTGCTTCTAATATTTCTAAATCACAAATTCAGTGGCAGATGGCAAAAATTACATGTACTTCAAAACTACCTTTTGAAGTTAAAAGCAGAGTACAGATGTTGAGAGACAAAATTCCAAAGTGCCTTGTCTGTTTACCAAAATGCTCAGATAACTATTCTAAGTTCAACATTAATGACAACACTGCTTCTTCACAGGTTATTAGCAAAAGATATTTAAGATTCCTTTATATAGAAGTCATATATGTGAACATAATATTTTTCATTCTTCAGTCTTCCCCCTTTTCTAAATAGGGAAAATGAACTCCTTAATCACGTAATTATTTCCTACTGATGATTGTTCTCCAAAATTTTCAAAATTGTTTAAAAATACTTATAACTTTAGTTTCATCTTCAATATGAAATATATAAATATGTAAACAGATATTAAAACTGAAGAAAACAAGGTGGCCTATGGTTCCTTGATATTATCTTTGCTGCTGTTTACTAAGTAATAAAGAGTATAGAGAAAGATTAAGAAGCTTCAATTGCATATTATAAACTATAAAATAACAACTCTGATGGACTTATGTTTTCCTTATTAATGCCAAACCTGCCTAGAAGAAGGGTAAGATTATCAGTAACGCTAAGAAGGCAGCTGACTTCAGCCATCAAAAGCATATTTCTTTCATGGAGTTCAGCTGTGTTGAGTGGCTTGGCAGTAAGACCAAAGAAATGAAAAAAGTATGGATGTCACGCAAATTTACCAAGCAAAATCCTTCAAAGCTGTGACACAACAACAATCTTATAAATGAAACTTTCAGTTCTCTTATTAGCATCCTAGGAAGAGAGAGAGAAGGCAGGCTTTTAAATTTGCTGTCTTCCCAAAGCTGTAAGGGGCAGTGATATGGTGATTGACATATTAAGAATCAAAATAACTTCATTAGATTGATGGAATGATCCTAACAAGATTTGTCATGGGATAAATGTGATATCATCAAGTTAAAAAAATCAATCATAAATGTATAGAATGTTTTCAACCTGGCTATAATGCTGTTCAGAAGGAAAGGTTCAGATGTTTTCACTGACTGCAAATACACTATCACCCTAGCAAAAAACCCAAAACCAACCAAAAACTTGACAGCAAACTTGGTTCCATTAACACACAAGTTTGGAATCAGGAACAAGGAAGAAGACTGTCTCACAGAATCCACATCAATCAAACAGACCACTTCCAAATCAGTGACCTGACTGCACGTGATACAGACAGATGCAGGCAAAGCCTGATCACAGGGTCTACCCAAAGACGCTAACCTGCAAGCAGGTATTAACTCAGCATGAAAGCATATGGCATATACCGCAGTGAACTAAGAGTTAAAGGAAGATGAGAGCTGTATCTTTCTTGTTCACAGCTAGCCCCTAGCACAATGTCTGGTAGGAAGCAGATCCCAAGAAGTATCGTTTAAGAGAGTAATTTAAAACACTTGTGGAGCAGTTGCATTTTGGGTAGCAGCTGCATTCCCCGTGCAGCTGCACATAATGCAAAACTAACCTGATAAAGCACAGGAGGTGCTGCCATGCAGATTCACAGATGGGAATCCCATTTGGCTTTGAAATTGTGTGATTCTTGATACGTTTTTAATTTTCTAGGATTTGCAATATTTCAAATAAAAAAAATTATTTAAAAATTTCGTTCTTCAGAGACATGGTCTTGCTATGTTGCCCAGGCCAGAGTGCAGTGGCTGTTCACAGGTACAATCCCACTACTGATCAGCACAGGAGTTTTGACCTGCTCCTTTTCTGGCCTGGGGTGGTCCACTCCTCCTTAGGCAACCTGGTGGACCCTGCTCCCAGGAGGTCACCATATTGATGCCAAACTTAGTGCAGACACCCATCTGCATAGTGCACTACAGCCCAGAAGTCCTGGACTCAGGTGACCCTCCTGCCTCAGCCTCCTGATTAGCTGGGACTCCAGGCACAGGTTAATATGCCTGGCAATGTTTCAAATTTTGTGCCTAAAGTGAGAATTCAGTGAAGAATTTTATTAGTGAATTCAAATAGCCCAATCTCACATAAAATACAATGGCACCCTGAAGACAGACATATTGATTTAGCAAATATTAATTGAGGCCTGCTATATTGCCAAGTACATTTTAGGTGCTAATGATACAGAAATGGGCAAATTTAGCTATTTCTGTAAATTGTTTGGGGATTGTCTAAAGCATCTCTGTGAAACTTAGGCTTCAACACGACCTTTTCTAGACCAACTCACTTATTTCAATGAAGGAGATAAAGTCAAGAGAATTAAAGTCACTTGCTTAGTCTCATGATTACTGTGGAGCTCAGTCAGTAATAGAGTGATTTGCAGATGATTATCCTAGCAAGTATTCAGTACCTACTTAGTTCAGTACCTACTTAGTGTTGCAGATAAGCAGGTGAAGGGGCATATTTATAAAGGACTGCAGAAATAACATAGGCTTATCCTTAATAAATATTCTTTTAATCTCCTTGTTAACATTCCCGAAATCAAACAGTCTTTCAGATTCTGTTTTTATATATGTTTAACCAAAATTTTCTTTTAAAAGTTTCCTTTAAAAGAAGCAGGTGCATGTGTGTGTGAGAGAGACTGAAAAAAAGTTTAACAAAACAAAAAATACTTACCTTCACTACCTGCTACCTTCTTTTATTTTAAATTGACTTCATGTTCCACTAACAGGTAGCAAGGTTTGACCAACACTGTTCTAGAGCAGATTCAGCTGGCTAATTCTTACTCTACATTCAATAATTAGCTCACATGTCATCTCTTCGAAGAAGCTTTCTGGGAGCCTTCCAAGCGTAAATCAGCCATCCTCTTCTTGGAGGGCCTGAAATAAGTGACAGCGAAGATTCGAGGAAGGGGCAGATTCAGGTGAGAGTAGGTGGTGGCACTGGGATGCCTCTCTCTGCCATGCCTGAGCTCCACATTGAAGCAGGAGCCTCTAGAACCCGTGGCAGGCTCTCCCCACCGCTGGTCAATTTCCTGTGCACCCAGCATTTCCTGGCACATCAGGAGTGCTCCATAAGCAACTGTTGAAATAACCGCCGGGCGTGGTGGCTGATGCCTGTAATCCTAGCACTTTGGGAGGCCGAGGTGGGCGGATTGCCTGAGGTCAGGAGTTCAGGACCACCCTGCCAACATGGTGAAAACCCCTCTCTACTAAAATACAAAAAATCAGCCAGGTGTGGTGGCGGGCACCTGTAATCCCAGCTACTCAGGAGCCTGAGGCATGAGAATTGCTTGAACCTGGGAGGCAGATATTGCAGTGAGCCAAGATCATGCCATTGCACTCCAGCCTGGGTGACACAGAGAGGCTCCATCTCAAACAACAACAACAACAACAAAAAACCAAAACTTTAGGGAGCTGATGAAAGAGCTGACCCTAAAAGCAAATAAAAGAACCCATCCATCAGAGGCTGCACAGTGGTAGCAATGGACTGAATTTGGCCCGCAGATGTGTTTCATTTGGCCTGTCCAGTTCAAAAAACTACAGAAAGAGCATTTAAAAATTGAGAGGTTTCACAAAATTCCAGATTTGTAGCTTTGCTTGTCAGCTCACCAGAGCCATCCTCATCCTGGCTACCCCCTGCATCCACTCTCCTACCACGCATGAGAAAGCCCAGTCACTGAGTTGATCTCCCGGGTCCAGGAACTTGCAAGCCTTATAGGGGTTTGATTTCTGCCTCCTGTACCAGATAATGGTAGAAAATCCTGCACAGCATAATAGTCTAAGGCTTGGTGGATGAGCCTCCAGCCAGCTGGGGGAAGGAGAGCATAACAAAACAGACTCTTTTCACTCAAGGCAGCACAAACCCTCCCATGTGTCTGTGGTCTTTTCCCAGGGGTAAAAGACTGCCTGAGATAACTGTATTTCCTCTCTCTGGAATGACACTGAAAAAAAAAAAAAAGGTGAAATCATAGGAAATACGGACCAGAATTAGAACATTTTATTTTTCCTTGTATCCTTTGGCATCAAATAACACTATTTTTCACAGATGGGTTTTCAATAAACTTCGGAGCAAGGCTGTGGAAAATTTTTTAAATGCTGTATGGGTCTTAAAATGCCAGTTGTTCACATATAAAAATGTGTTTCCTCCCATGAACACATCCCCCTGGAAAGCTCAATCACTCCCGATCAAAATGACTTCCAATCAAAATCCAAACATATTTTTAAAAATAGAAATTGACAAGCTGATTCTAAAATTTATAAAGAAATGTGAAGACCTTAGAAGAGCCAAAATAATTTTGAAAAAGAATGCAGCTGGAATAATTACACTCCCTGATTTTAAGACATCCTAAAGCTATAGAAATTGACAGTGGGTATTAGTGAAAAGGTAGACAAATAGATCAATAAAACAGGAGAAAGTTCAGAAATAGATTTACACCCATGTGGAAACCTTTTGACAAAGGTGCAAAGGCAGTTCAATGGAGAAAGGATAGTTTCTTCAACAAGTGATGCTAAAACAACTGACTCTCCATACGCACAAGCACACATGTGCATACACACATGCAGACATACACAAGAATTTAAGGCATACCCCATATCATATACAAAAATTAACTCAACATGGATCATGGACCCAAATGGAAAATCTAAAACTATGGAACTTCTGGAAGAAAACATAGATGAATTATTTGCAACCTTAGCTTAGGCAAAGACTTCTTTAAAATGGCACCATACTAAAAGCATGATCCATAAAAGAATAAATTGATAAACTGGATGTCATCAAAATTTAAAACTTCTGCTATTTGAAAGACACTGTTTAGAAAATTAAAAGACAAACCACTGACTAGGAAAAAATATTTGCAAATCATATCTTATAAAGGACTTGTATACAAATATATACAAATAATTCTCAAAGCTTAACAAAAATAACCCAATTTTTTAAATGGGCAAAGATTTGGACAGACACTTGAGCTAAGAAGATACATGGATGGCAAATAAATACATAAAAAGACGCTCAACATCACTCACTAGAGAATTGTAAGTTAAAATCACAATGCAATACCACTCTACTCAAATTAGAATGCTTGCCAGTCACAGAAAGACAAATACTACATGATTCCACTTATTTGAGGTATCTAATATAGTCAAACTCATAGAAACAGAGAATAGCGGTTGCCAGGAGGGAACCACTACTGGGGGAAGGGGGAAATGAGGAGTTGCTGTTCAACAGGTATGCTTTCATTTATGCAAGATGAGTAATTTCTAGGGATCTGTAACATTGTACCTATACTTAACAATACCGTATTGTGTAGATCTCATGTTAAGTGTTCTTACCACAATACAACTGGTTAAAATAAAGAAGACTGAAGACAATGTTGGCATAGATATGGAAGAAACGGAACTCTCATACACTGCTGATAGAATCATAAAATGGGACAAACACTTTGGAAAATGATTTGGTAGTCACTTAACACGTTAAACATACATCTACCATATAGTCTAGCCATTTCACTTCTAGGTGTTTAACAAAGAGAAAAGAAAGCCCATGTCCATGCAAAGACTTGTAAATGAATGTTCCCAGCAGCTTTATTTGTAATAGCCGACGAAACAAATGTCTGTCGACAAGTGAATGCATAAACAAACTATGGCATATCTGCAAAATGAAATACTGTTCTACATTAAAAAGGGACAAAGTATTAATACACACTTCAACATGGACGAATCTAAAAATAATTATGCGGAGTGCAAGTTGCCAGACAAAAGAGAATGCTGTAGAACTCCATTTATGTGAAATTCTAGGAAATGAAACCAACACATAATGACAGAAGGCAGATCCGTGTTTGCCTGGAGATGGGGGTGATGGGAAGAAGGAATTATAGAGGGGCATGAGAAAACTTTTAGGGGTGTTGGATAGGTTCATCATTCTGACTGTGGCAATGGTTTCATGGGTGTATAAGTGTGTGGAAACATCAAATTACATACTAAGAACTTGTGCAGTTTACTATATGTCAATTATACCTCAATAAAGCTAGGTTTTTTGGGGGTTTGTTTTGTCCCCTTCTTGTCCCTGGCCCCACTTCACTGGGTTAGGTCCTGTTCCCTAGACTCTCCCAGAATACTGCAGGATGGCCATCACAGTCTTGATCACTGTGGATAGTTTTCATCTAATTATTAGGTTGAGTCATTTGAAATTGCCAATATTCTACCATTTCTGGTCTACAACAACGGCAGTTTCACATGGCTCAACCTAACACTTGCTTGCCAGCCATACCTGACAGTGAGCTCGCTGAGGTCTGGGAGTGTCTGGTTCAGCGATGTTTGCTGTGTGAAGGTGGTGATATTCTGAAAGTTCTCTCCAGCCACTTCTCTGTTGGGTTATCATAAGGAGCTGAGAAAAAGACTCCGTGGGCCCTGCCTTACAGCCTTCTCCCTTTCATCCATTTAAAAATCACTCAAACACCCGGTACTGTAAGACCTCCTTTTTGCACAGTTTTAAAACTTCCCATTTGGAAATCATCTTTCAAAGCAACAGAAACACACCCCTAGGCTGCTGGAAGCAGAGGATATAGCTTTGAAAATGTAAAAAGTATTAAACGTTTAAAACAACTATAAATCACAGGAAGACTTGGGATCCTGACATCTCTCCGAGGAAAAATTCCAGAGGCTGCAGCACTTTAAAATAATATCATGTGCTTTGGTTCTAGTCTTGGCTGCTTCTCCCTTGGAACAACAAAAAGAATCGTGCCAGCTATTAAAGGCGGTTTTGTTATATAATGCAGTTAATCTCACATACTCTTCCCTGTGGGATTTAACCCAAGTTTCACAGCGGTCTATTTTATTTAGCATTGATAGTTTTATTCATTTCTTATTAAAGAAATCTTTCCACAAAATTGGCTGCTCTCTCAGCCTTGGCTTGAGAAGGAAGAATATCTGAATTAAAAATCTGTGCAACAGATGGACCTCAGTTACAAAGAATATCTCTGGCTTCAGAAGTCCCTCATAGAGGCAGGTGTCAAGCATGTTAGTAAGTTCCGGGCTTTCAGATTTTCCTGAAGACAGTTCAGCCCTGCCATTCATGTACTTTATAGGTAGAAGAGAAAATAAAAGCACAGAATTCCAAAAATACTTGTCAGATTCTAGGGATGTATTTGTCTCACTTTTTGTTCATTTAAAAGGAACTGTGCTTGTATTAATGGGGAAGACAAAACCATCAGGGAGATGGAAGGAGGAGGCCATGTTGCCGATACGCCTGTCTTCCTCTGTGGCATCAAAGGGTCTGAAAAGTTAGGGAGAGAGGTACTGGACATCCTGCTTGCCCTTTTTTGGTGTCAGTGGCTCCTCCTTTTGCCAGAAACAGATTAAGCAAAATAGGTTCTCATAGCCTAATACTGCTGTGCTTCTCCTAGGCTTAGCCAGCCCTATGTTTTATCTCCTAGCTATTGGGTGGATAACAGAGAAGAGAAATAAGAGAAGTCATTTCCCTCTCCACTGTATGACAAATATGACACATGCTCCATTCCAAGCTTAGAAACAGTTTCTAACACAGCCCCTTCCAGTTCAGAGAGTTTTGAAATAAGTGTGCTCCCTCCTCCTATCATTTTAAAACAAGGAGAAAGGAAAACAAAGGAAACACTTTTACTCCTAAAGCCATCGCCACAAGATAGGTATCACCATCATCTTCTCCCAAGGGGTCACTAATATTTGGAGAAGCTGAATAACTTGCCCCAAATCACTCAGACTAGTAAGTGACAGAGCCTGTCTGGCTCCAGGTCTTTCTGGCTCCAGAGTCAGTGCTCTTCTAGATGATTCTCTATGTCCTGCTAAGTCTCTGGTTAGATGAATGTTGACAAATCTCTTGAGTGAGAAAGAGGATTACTGGGCAGTAATTTCGGGCTAGTTCAAGTATAATTCCCAGACTGTGCAGATACCAGAGACATCTAAATGATTGAGCCTAGAACCAACGCGGGAAGAAAATGACTACAGAGAAGAGTGCTCCCTTAATTCATTTTACAGCCTGAGGGAAACTGCCCTCATCAAATAGTTTTGGGGTTAGATGTACTTTAACAAAAAATACCAACAGCAAAAACTTATTTTCATGATCGATTTGGAACAAGCCCCGTGTATTAATGAATATATACTTGTGACAACTATCTGAGCAAAAAGATAATGTAAACATTTAATTGGCAAAAAGACGGGTGGTCCAAAGAGACAGCTGTAATTCACTCCACCTCCCTCTGCATGCTTCACTCTGTCCAGGGGCAGCTTTTACCTCCTGCTGGGCTATCACATTCCATGGACAGAAGGGCCATTCCCCCTGGGCAGGAGACACAGACACCACAATCAGCATTTAAAGTTCTGGTAAATAAACATTATCACTTCTAAGAGTGACTGGCTTCAGGAATACCACTCGGCAGAAGGCTAGGTTTCAGCTTCAGATCGGATAATGTATCATAGAATGATGCGTTCTAATGCATTCTTCGGTGTTAACACGACAGTTCCCTAGGTAAACTGAACTCTAGTAAATATACTCTTCAAAGCAATTTTTTGACTTCTTTTCCAGCAGCAAGGTACTTCTTTTAAAAGGAAAGAAATAAGCAAAACAACACAAAAACCCCATGTAATATTCTTTTAGCCTGCTTCCTGGTTGTGTGTGTGTGTGTGTGTGTGTGTGTGTATGTGTGTGTACGAGTGTGTGTTTTCCAAAGAGCACAGAAGCAGCTTTTATGGTTAGAAAATTGAAGTGCTATCAAACCTAGGAAATTATAGGGATGAAAAATGAAACAGCTTATCTACATATGTCCCATCTGCTTTTGGTTTTGTGTTTTGCACAATCCATTACTGGAAGCATTGGAAAGTATGCTGAGACACTGAAAATGAGACCGGGGTGTGTCCTACAGCAGCCTAGAGGTGAGGGTAACATTGCCACTGAGCTTACACCAAAACTCACAGACTCAAAGGAGAGTTTCCAGGAAACATCAAAGTAGGGTATTACAAATAAAAACAAAACACACACCAAACGGAGCCAGTGTTTTGGAACACGGTAAAAAGCAGCTTTCCATTCACTGGGGAAACGCCATGTATTTCATTATTTTGTCAGTTTGGGTCACTGTGTTCTCCACAACTCAGCATTTTTACTGCAGAGAGAAGTTGTTCCCAAGCTGCTTCAACTGTAGACTCTCTGATATTTGACAATTTCCCGGCCTGTGCAGCTAGGTTTTAATGATGCGAGTTCCTTCTAGTACAGTCTCTTTAGACTTCTCCATTCCAACAGCCTTGCTTCTTTCTCTTCTGACTATTACTCACTCCACTTCCCACCTCTATTACCTACTTGCAGGCTCTCCCTGAATTCTCAACACAATCATTATCTCCACTTCTGCGTGAACCACAGGCAAGGAAAAATACCTTACTTCTAAAAAGACAAAGTTAGACATGATGAGAACAGCAATGGATTCACACTTCAAGTAAATAAATGCCTGAACTGAAGAGGTATTATAGTGAATGAACATTCTTTGGCTGGAAGAACTTAGTGGCAGAGAATTCTTAAGAAAAAGAAAATAGCTTTCTACCCTGTTGATCCAACCAATTAATGAAAGTACAACATTAGTAGAAGTAATTTGAAAAAATTGTTTTAGTCTAAGGGTAGGAAGTGAAAGGGGATGGAGCTAACTTATTAATCCATTAATCACTCTTTTGGTGTATTCATTAAGAGGGTCAGAGGAACAGGCCTTTGGGAGTCTATAAACCAAATCAACAATGCTAGCATATTCTTCTTCTTTTTTTTTTTTTTTTGTTTGTTTTTGAGACAGAGTTTCGCTCGTTTCCTAGGCTGGAATGCACTGGCACAATCTCGGCTCACTGCAACTTCCACCTCCTGGGTTCAAGCGATTCTCCTGTTTCACCCTCCTGAGTAGCTAGGATTACAGGCACCTGCCACCACGCCAGGCTAATTTTGTATTTTCAGTAGAGACATGGTTTCACCATGTTGACCAGGCTAGTCTCGAACTCCTGACATGGTGATCCTCCTGCCTTGGCCTCCCAAAGTGCTGGGATTACAGGCATGAGCCACCGTGCCCGGCCAATGCGAGTATATTCTTAAATGAGTATATTTTGTTTGCATAAATCATCATGTTCATTAGTCTGCTGTTGTAAGGAGATGACAATCCATGAAATCATAAAACTGATTTCCATTTTGCAGCAATTGCACAGAGATTTGAAAGAAAAAATTTGATTTATCTATCTATGTCTAGAGAAAAATATTTCTCTTGCTGAAACAATACTCTAATTACATTGGCTTAATCATTACAGAGTGTTAATATATGCAGAAGTTCTTAGATATACTTTTACGTGGATAAAGGAAGTACCATCAAGTATCATTAAACGTTTCTAGACTCCAATGAGAAACAAAAAACAGAATAATCCAATAGAGACAAAACCCAAAAGGTGACTGCATGTAACACTGAACTCCCTCCCATGGCCTCTTTTTGGGAACTTGTCCCATCACTACTTTTTCCTCCTCCCAAACAGTCTGCTTCTCTATTGCTTATGAAGAAGGAGCCCAGGATCACCACTAGGATGAGGTCTGGAGTTGCCCATGCCTGGAGTTGCCCATACCAAGCCTTGTCTCAGCTTCATGGCAACAATTCACTGTGGTACAAAGAGGATGCAGTATCGGGATGTGGGGGTTGTCAAGGCTCATTTCTGTAAGAAATGATGTAACCTCCTCCTCTAAAGACAACAGGAAGATTTTTCCATCTTACTCCAGGCTCTGAGACTGTGGTTGATTTTGCCTCTTGATTGGTGAAAGCCATTGTTCCCCAAGGCAAATGACAAATTTCCCTTTTTTGCAGTGCTCTGGCTGTCCACAGTAATTCTAAGGGAGTGGCAGGGTAGGATGGGGCATCAAGCCTAAAGAAGAAAAGGCCTTTCAATTCTTTTTGTGCCACTGACTCATTGCTGTCTACATCTTTTTTTTTTGAGACTGAGTCTTCCTCTGTCACCCAGGCTGGAGTGCAGTGGCGCAATCTCGGCTCACTGCAGCCTCTGCCTCCCAGGCTCAAGCAATTCTCGTGCCTCAACCTCCCAAATAGCTGGGATTGCAGGCGCCCACCACCACGCCTGGCTAATTTTTGTATTTTTAGTAGAGATGGGGTTTCACCATGTTGGCAAGGCTGGTCTCGAACTCTTGGCCTCAAATGATCCACCTGCCTTGGCCTCCCAAAGTGCTGGGATTACAGGCATGAGCCACCACACCTGGCCTGCTATCTACATCTTGATGTTCACATCCCTTAAAGAGTGGAAACCCAACTGACTCCCCACCATCCTGCAACACCACAAGGAAGAGGCTGTGCCCCTCTCAAAAGCTGTCCAGATTTTATCTTCCCTGTCATTTTCAATCCTCTCTATTTCTCTACCTTTCTTCTTTGGTCTAGTTTCATGCAGGGTATGAGATATTCTTAGAATACCATCTTGGCCCTCCAGACCATATGTTCCAATTTTCATGTGGCAACAGATATAAGCAAAACAACTAAAAGGCACGTTGGCTAGCAGTCACAGCAGGAAGGATAATTAATCAAGTTACATGGTGTGTTTCTTTTTTGTTTTCCACTGAGAGGTAGCTATGGTTCAACAGAGGGACTAGGGGACTGGGAGTCAGAAGCCATCAGATGTTTCATGATTCAGTACATGACCTAGAGACTGATGTGCCAGCTCTCTGGTCTCACCTTCCAAACCTGTAAAATGAAGAGATTGAACGAGCTTAGGAGCTGAAAATGTCAATGTCTACAGGGGCCTGGTAGGGAATATAAATGAGTATAGAACACAGAGCTATGTGGGCTGGGGAGAACTGGGGCAGGCATGCCCCATCTCAGGGGACAGTGGCAGCTCAGAAGCAACCAACTGTCGCCCTGAAAGAAGGGTCCAATGTCTTCACATCTGCTAATCTTTGAGGAGCAGCCATGGGTCTATATTTTAGGTAAAATCTCTGTTTTAAATAGTGTCAACTAATTAAAACGATTTTTAAATGCTGTGAGCCATGCAAAATGTGTCTGCAAGCTGGCTACAGCCCTCAGGAGCACAGTCTTTGGCCTCTGCATTAGGCAGTGTCTCTAAGCTCTCTTTAAGAGCTAACATCCTATGATCTACTCTAGAGCATGTTTTTACAGCAAAATCTCCTTCCTGATGAATGGCTATTTGATAATGCTGCCAGAAATGACACAGCGTGGGACTGCAGGTGACAGGACAGAGCTGGGATTTGATCTGGAGCTCAGGGGCAACAGGAAACCAAGAGGGACTGGGCATGGGGGTGATATCTGAAAGAAATGGGGCATGATCCAATTTACATTTTCACAAATTCATCCCGACTGCTGCGGGAAGAATGAACTGAAAAGAAGAACCACTATACTTGGTCAAGCACCAGCTGAGTGGCAAGCGATGGGGAAATCTGGCCCCTGGGCTGCATAAAGTCCTGGCCCAGTGATGTGTCTTCTCAGAGGGGAGCACGCTTTTTTTTCTTTTTTTTTTTTGAGACAGAGTCTCGCTCTGTTGCCCAGGCTGGAGTGCAGTGGTATGATCTCGGCTCACTGCAAGCTCCGCCTTCTGAGTTCACGCCATTCTCCTGCCTCAGCCTCCCAAGTAGCTGGGACTACAGGCGCCCACCACCGTGCCCAGCTAATTTTTTGTATTTTTTCTTTTTTAGTAGAGATGGGGTTTCACCGTGTTAGCCAGGATGGTCTCTATCTCCTGACCTTGGGGAGCATGCTTTTTCTATATCAAGGTGCCCTGCAGGTTTTCTCGCCATGGGGCAGGGGTAAAACAAGATGGCAAGCTAGAAAGTTCCTACAGGGGAGGGATGATGATGATTCTTGAACTCAGATGGAGGCAGTGGCTGTGGAGGAAAAAAAAGACAGTCTCCAAAGATATTGAGGAGGTAGAATGGACATCTGTTTGTGACTGATTAAATACAGGGGCAAGACAGAGGGAAGCATCAAAGGGGGCTGATGGTCCAGTTTCTACCTTGAATGACTGGGTGGCTGGTATGGAAAAGACTGAAGGAGGAGCAGGTAGACATGGGAAGCAGAGATGACTTTTGAACATGTGAAGCATGAGATGCCTGAGTGATATGAGAGTGAAAAACGTCAAGTCAATGACTAGATTTGCAGAACCCACATGGGTCTGAGTTAGAGAATCAATCCCTTCGAAATCTGGAGTATTCTTTGCTCATTATTTTTGAAGTCTTCTGTTGGCTAACTCTAATATGAAAAGAAACAGTTAATCTACATACTGAAGAAGATTTTTCACTGATTCTCCTTCGGTTATGTGGTGCAACCCACAGTCAGCTCCCTGCCCTCTTACACACACCAAGTAACAAGTACTTCTATAGTGTTTGCCCTAACAGGCATTGTTCTGAGTATTTACCATGTGTTAGCCTGCTTACCTCTCACAATTGCCCTGAAGGATAGCTATCATATTCACTTTCTTTTTTTAGATTTTCTTTATATTCACTTTCTTAAATGAGGAAACTGAGGCACAGAGAGATGAAGTAACTTGCCTTGTGTGAACAGGCCAGAGATGTTTAATCAGAATTTGAACCAAGTAATCTGGCTTCTGAGTCATGCCTTTAACCAACACACATTAAGCTTTGCTGCCTCTTCAAACGTCAGAAATGGTATTCAAGGCTACTTTTAGTTCTCACCCTTCCACATTAAATACCCCTGCTCCTTGCTTGAGCTGGTTTCTAGATGTTCCCCTCCTTCATTAGCCTTATTTTCCTGCTCTTGAGCAACTAAAGTTTGCTGGCTTGGACCATGTGTATGAATGAGTCTTCTCTTCTGGATGAAGGGCAGGAACCAGGCCCTGTGTTTATTCCTTCTGAATCCTTTATAAAGCTGCCAAGAGTACGCACACAGAGCAAGCCCTCATAGGCGGACAGGGCGGGCCAAGTAGGGATAATAGGCCTGCCCACATGGGTGACATGAGTCAGCTGGGAATATACTTTTATCTGTCACAACCTTAATTAAGGGAAAAGGCCTTATTTTGTAAAATACTGGCCTTGTAGCTAGAAATGTCAACATAATGAATTGGCTAATTGTTCTTTCTTGCTGCTGATCTTCGCCAGTGCGGTCTCTAGATCACAGCATTGAAGCTGGAAGGCACCTTACCTGGTTGCACTCTATGACAGGACTGACCTATGCTATGGCACGAATGCTGTGGGGCCAGGCCGTCTCTCACGAGGTTTTGGATCATGCTCTGTCTCTTTGGGAGGATTTCTCAGGGACAGAGTCTCCTGAGTTCTCTCACCCTGTGGTTTTCCTTCCTGTCCTGTTCCTTAGGGGCTGATAAGTGTCAGAGAACAGCCACTGTCTGCTCCCTGCCAGGGGTCTGGGGACACTCCTTTCTGTTGTCACTGGGTCACTCCTTGCCCCACCCCTTGCCCCCTCTGCAGATATTTCTAACTCATAAACCCCTGCATGCCTCCTCTGCCAACTGGCCTCTATCACTCCCATGGTTTTTGTTCCTCCCCACCTCCCACCCGCTAGTATGTCAAGACAAAACCCGTCTAGGAAGGGAGCCTAACCAGAAGACACAGGTCACCTGGCCTGCACAGCAGCTCCATCCCTGCCAAGGAAATGGAGGCCTCAGGCAACTGAACTTACAGAAGACATTGGTCCTAAGGGTTGCCCCTGGGAAGGGGCTAGGGAGTGGGGAGTGGGGAGGTGTGAAGGAGAGGCTGCCTTTTCACTAGGTACCTTTTTGTATCACATCTTCTTCAAATATAAATACTTAGATTTTCAGCAATAATCTAAGTCTCCTAGCTCTGTTTCCAAGTGCATTAAATAACCTTCAGATAATAGTCTGGCTCTTCACACAAGGTTTTCCACAGAGAGAAAAATATGCTGACCTGCAAGCATGCATGTTGGTGTCCTTGTAGGAGGAATTTTTATCTTGACCCATTAATAAACAGGTGTTCTGATTTATACATCGGTTCATGAATCTGTTTCTCCCATCTCTTTTCCAAGCCTGATCTGCTCTGGGTCTGGGAATCCCTTGGTTTGCGAAGCTGAGGACCAGACCTGGCGGGGGGAACCCTGGCAGAGCCCTGCCCATCCACAAGGCACCGCTGCACGGCCAGCAGCCTTCCTCTGGTCTTGGAAAGCAGCTTTTCTTCCTATGACAGGTTAAGGTTGCAACAGTAGTAGCAACAGCTCCCATATTCTGGGTCCCCAAGAGAAGGCAGGCCAACAGGATCCCTGACTGGCTGTAGAATGACCAAGTGCGAGGAGAGTGTCATGCATTCCCAGCCTGAGCTTCCTGAAGGAGGAATGTGAGCCATCAAATGGAAAACCAGTTGAGAAGTCTAAGGGCCACCGAGAGTGGATCCGAAGCCCCCAACCTGCTTTATGATGAGGTGCTCCTCATCTGATGCGTGTTTGTGGTTGAGGAGTAGGGGAAGAAAAGGGAAAAATATGTCATGAAGAAGAGGAAAAGAAGGATGACTAAGAAGGGGCAGGCAGGTTTCCACCAAGAAAGAAAATTCAGCCCGCCAACCATAAAGAATGAAATGGCGACAGCCACTGTGAGCTTGGAGGAGTTGCTTAACCTCTGTTGCCTCTGTTTCCTTTTGTGGAAAATGAGAATAACGACAGCATCGACCTCAAATGGTTGTTCCACTGATTCAACAGGGTCATAGACGTAAAGCACTTTGCCTGGTTAAGTTCCACGTTCCCTGTCCCGACCCCGACTCCACAACACAAGCACACACACAGCTGAACATAGATGGCTCTTGGGCATTGAAAACACACTTCAAAAACCTCAGAGCCACTTGGGGAGAGACCTGGCTGGAAGTCACAGTCTCTTGAAGGACCAGATCTGAGTCTCTGATGGACCTCCTTCCAAATTAGGAGACAGTGACAACAACTAGGAGAGACTTAAACAATCATCTGGTCTAATACCTTTTATATTTGTGCACCACGAATAAGCCAAATGAGATTAAGATACAATGAGAAAAAAAAAAAGGTATTACTTTAAAAATACTATATTTGCAAAATTATTCAGTAAAGTTCTACAGGACTAAGCCCTCTAATTCCTGGCAAGCAACCACTTCTCCAAAGGCAGACCTCTGATTTCAGATCACTAGTCCTCTCTTCCAAGGCTTGAACCCTGCTACGTCGTCGCATAACCTTGCAAGTAAGTCTTAGCAGAAACCGTCTCACATTTTTTAAGCCTATGACTCTAGTGCACAGACGAGTGCAGGCAGTAGGTGATGGTAAACTCCACCTGCTGCACCCCCGTTCCCCATCCATTGTCATTCTACAGGGATGGGAAGTCTCCTGCCTAGACAGGTGAACTGGGTAGAAACAGAAGAACTGCTGAAAGCCATTGCACTAGAGCTGCACTACCCAATATGGCAGCCACTAGACATGTGTGGCTACTGAGCACTTGAAATGACCTGTGTCTGAATTGAAGTGTGCTCTAAATGTGAAGTGCACACCAGATTTTGAAGGCTTAGTATAAAAGAAGCATAAAATATCTCATTAATCATTGTTTTCTGGCAGGGTATGGTGGCTCACGCCTGTAATTCCAGCACTTTGGGAGGCTGAGGCAGGCAGATGACTTGAGGTCAGGAGTTTGAGACCAGCCTGACGAACATGGTGAAACCCTGCCTCTACCAAAAATACCAAAAAAAAAAAAAAAAAAAAAAAAAATAGCCAGGCATCATGGTACACGCCTGTAATCCCAGCTACTTGGGAGGCTGAGGCAGGAGAATTGCTTGAACCACAGAGGCGGAGGCTGCAGTGAGCTGAGATCGCACCACTGCACTCCAGCCTGGGCGACAGAGCAAGACTCCATCTCAAAAAATAAGTAAATAAGTAAATAAATAAATAAAATTAAGCCTTTAAAAAATAATAATCTATTCCTTTCATGTTGAAATAATAATACTTTGAATATACTGGGTTAAATAAAATATATCATTCAAATTAATGTTACATATTCCTTTTACTTTTTAAAATGTAGCTACTTCCAAATGTAAACCACATATGTGGCTCCAATTGGTGGCTTGCATGATATTTCTATTAGATAGCCCTACTCTAGAATCAGCTTTCTGTGTTCTTTCTGTTTCACCATTACCACTACTATCCTCATGGTTTATCCTTACTCTTCACAGGAGTGAGCAGTGACACCAGGGCAAGCTAACTAGCTATTCCTGGGCCTTTGTAATCCTGGAAAAGAAAGGAGAGAATAAACTAAAATCATATTCTTTTGCTTGGTAGTTTCATTCTCCCCTCCCAATGATCACAGCAATTTCTGAATGCAATACAATGCATGAAAGACTGAATGGGCTTCAGTTTACTCACCAGTAAAAATGAAGGCATTTGGCTAAATAATCTCACAGGCTCACAAAATTTAAAAGCTAAGAGACTTTAGGATTACCTGGCCCAGAAGTTTTCAACCCAATCAAATAAAACACACTTTTTATAACAAACATTTTATAGTACTCTACTAATCTGGTATAAAATCCATAGATCATATAACCTGCCCATGTTTTTAAATTAATATAACATGAAAACTGTAATACAAAGGAGAAACGAAAAGAAAATAGCTTACAGAAAATGTTGTGTATTTCAGTATGTGGATACTCTGCTTGATTGCACTAAAGGACAAGGGAGGCTCAGATTCTTGTACCTGTAGAATAACCACGAATGTGATATCACAATGCAGACAGATATAGGTGTGTTGCTTAGTGACTCAAACATCATTAGTGTTTGCTATAATTTGATTTTTTGGAGATTATTAATAACTCTTGGTAAAGTTCTGAGCAAAATAAAGTACAATCTTACCTCTATTTATACACACTCCTGGAAAATTCAGTGCATATTTTCAGATGTGAAAAATACTATATGTTTATATAGAAAACATAGTTGGATTCCTTGAATGTCTGGCGGGACATGAAAGTCATGCCAGATATGGGCCAGGTGGTCGCTTTGTGGGATTGCCCAGAGCATTGTTTAGCAGTTCTGCACCTGCCTATCCAATGTCACCAGCACCCCACCCCCAATCATTGTGACATCTAAAAAGCTACCTTCACAGATTGCTACCAGCACCCAAGGGGGTGATTCCAACCTCTGCAGAGAATCTCTTTCAAACACTGCATAATTTGAGCAAAATATGGGGCAAAATCATACAAAAAAATTGATATTAGATCTAGGAATGGTAATTTTTTTAAAGAAAACATTGTACATATACATGATCACATAGGTTTCACAATTTATGTGGCTGGTTTCACGCATCCTTGTTGGCTCTGTCTCATTTCCAGTTATGAAAATGACTTGTCTTCTGAGATGCTTTGCTTGTGTCCTTACTTGACAAAGGAGGCCTGGAGGCTCAGAGAGTTGGTGGCAGGCGAAGCTGGAGAACGCAGGCCTCGTGACTGCCAGTTCTGTGCTCTCAGGCTAGCTTCCTCTGGCACTCTCCAAAGTTTGTAGGACGTCACAGCAGCAGTTGTGCTAGTTGCAACACTTCTGATTCTAACTGCAGTGTTTACTTTCAGACCCTCGGCCTTTGCTGCTTACATAGGATTCTAGGATTCGTGATGAAGGCAGATTAAATATTTAGATCCCTCGAACAAGTTAAATTACAATCGGGCTGGATTCCCACTGGGTAATCCCACTTGAACCTTGTGTACTCTGGGGGGAACATGAACTTTACTCATTTCATTCAAAACTCGCATGAACAGAGAGTGAAGCTGGCTCCTCTCCACCTCCCCCGCCCCCACAAAAAAACTGCTTATCTCAGAATGAAAAATCCATCCAGTTCCTTGGAGGATTCGCTTTGCCTTGCCCCATAGCAGACATAGTGTGTGTATTCAGCGGGAACAATTTGCTCATGCCAAGAAACTAGATCCTGTTTGAATGACAGTAGTTATGGGAAAACAATATGTCTACAGCCCACACCAAAGCATGACTTGTACTTCATGGCTGGCATTGTCCCAGCAGAGAATTGGCAGGCAGCTGAGAAACCTCTCATGGCCACTGGACTCGGACAACCATCTCTACTGCCCTCACTTGCCCTTAACTGCCTATACCCCTTAATTTGGACTTTTGGTCTAGGAGCAATATCTTCCAAGTCAATTTCTGTTCTGTGTCACTCTCGGTAGCTGGGGGAAAGGGTGATTCTGGCTGGCCCTGGACTCTTAACTATTCTCAGAGTCTCCAGAAACATCTTTTATTCTTCTTTCTTTCTCTCCTCTTTTTTAAAGCCTATAGACTCTTTCCGTTTCCTCGGCAGCTCTAAGCTCATCCTGCTCCCTCCCCTAGCTTAGCTCCATACCCCCCCCCCCTCAGGACAGTGGTTCCTTAATGTCCACAGAACCCAGGTCAAGTCCATGTCATGACAGCAGGTGTCCCTTGTTGCTGGGACTTGGACCACCGAGGCCCTCTGGGCTTTGAGATAATTTGTCCTACACACTCTGATACATGAGCCAGAGAACTCAACCTAAATTAGTTACAGGTGGGACAGAAGAAACAAATGAAACTGGGCATCAAGATTTCTCCAACTGACACATATAATGTGAATGTGAGAGAAAGCATAGGATCACAGATCCGTAAAGGAAAAAGAAAAGGCCATGGAAAGACAGAGGAAGTTTCTGTCCCAACTTTCCCTGATTACTTGAAATTCTGTGTGTCTGAAGTGAGCCAAGAAAAGCTGCCAAGAAAGAAGTTGTGGAAGATAAGGGCACAAATGCAACATTTAGTTTTCAGTGCTTTGTAAAAGCCCAAAGACTATTGCGTGTTCTTGACAACTGCATTACCACGTTAGATTCCAGTTTTTTTGAATTTGGATGTTTTGGGAGTTTTTACATGGCTAGATTCTTAGCATCTAGTGATAAAAGGAAAGGGACTCTGACAATGCAATTTCCAGTTACAAAATAGGTGTTAGTTCTTATTTAATTATACAATCCCTTCTGCTCTATCAGCTATTGGCAAAGTTTTCTGTGCATTGTCTTAATGCTTTGTGATACAATTCTTTTATGATATAACACATATCCCTTAAATTTATATTTCCTGCCTTTTCTTCCTGCACTAATTTGAACCATACAAAAAATTGATACAAAAGAGGAGAAACTTCATGCAGGACAAATAAGGATATTCTACTGGGGCAATTCTCAATTAAAGTTAGCATTTTACATAACAATACAGGATATGGCAAAATCAACTCAAGATGCGGTATACTGCGATCGCATTATAACTAACCAAGTCCAGACCTGAATTTTACACCAGTTGTAAATCATGGTGAGAAAAATAAATCTCATGCCTGAGCCAGAGTTTGCTTTCCTTGGATTTGGCAACAAACTATTACTAACTTTGCACAAGATAGGCCACAGGGGAGAAAATAACTACATTTCTTTGAAACAATCCCTGGTTATAAAGGGTAGCTAATTCTCATTTAGCAACCAGCTGGATTTTTAAATAATAATATCACCTTTAATGAAAATTGATACATCTAGCCCCAAAAGAAACTATGTCTAAATGACATTCCTGGAACTTAGAATACAATTTTTTTTTTTTTTGTATTTTTTTAGTAGAGATGGGGTTTTGCCAAGTTGGCCAGGCTGGTCTTGAACTTCTGACCTCAGTTGATCCACCCACCTCGGCCTCCCAAAGTGCTAGGATTATGAATTTTTTTTGAAGTCCACTATTTATTTATGCCAGTTAGTCAGTTAGTTTATACACATTGCCTTGTTTAAGCTTTTTAGAAGACTTACTAACTAAAGTCCATAGCTGACATTAGGGTTCCTTCTTTGTGTACAACACAAAGAAGGGTTTGTCAAATACACAACGACATGTGTCCATCATTACAGTATGTTCTCTAGTATCATTCTATGATTGATATAGTAATATAGTATTCTAGATACTATAGAACAGTTTCACTGCCCTAAAAGTCCCCTATGCTTCATCAACTCATCCCTTACTCCCTTCCCCGAAGGCCTGGCAATCACTGATCTTTTTTACTTTCTCTATAGTTTTGCCTTTTCCAGATGTCATACAGTATACCGCCTTTTGGACTGGCTTCTTTCACTTATCAACATGTATTTAATGTTCCTCCATGTCTTTTCATGGCTTGATAGCTCATTTCTTTTATCACTGAATAAAAGATACAGATGGACATACCACAGTTTATCCACTCAGTTACTGAAGGGCATCTTGGTTGCTTCCCAGTTTTGGCAATTATGAATAAAGCTGCTACAAACATTTGTGTGTGCAGGTTTTTGTGTGGACATACGTTTTCAATTCCTCTGGGTAAAAACCAAGGAGATGGATTGCTGGATCATATGGTAAGAGTATGTTTAGTTGTATAAGAAACTGCCAAACTGTCTCCCAAAGTTGCTGTACCATTTTGCCTTCTCATTGCTTAATCTTTTAGCAGCGTTTCAATGTATGTATTTTACCACCTGTTACTCAGATGAACAAACTGAGATTTCAAGAGATTAAATCACTTGCCCGACGTCTCAAAGCAGAGTGAGGACTAATGCTGAGATTCAAATTTGGGTTGATCTGGCTTTAAAGCTGGTGATCATCCTGCTACACTACACTGCATCACCAAGCAAACCCAGCACTGAGCCAGGGCAGAGTCCTTCAATGGTGCCAGTATAGGTAGCCAGCCTCTGCTGAATGTATTAACGTCCCCATCCTGAGCCTAAAGCCAAGCATCAGGGAAATGTCCTGTCACACAGCCTTGAAACTTTACTCCTTCCCCTGAACCACAGAGTCACTTTTTTCTTCCTCCTCTGCCCCAGTTCTGGGGAGGGGCTGTAAGGCACTGTGAATCTGGCACAGAGCAGGCACTAGAAGTAGTCATGCCTCAATGCAACTCTAGCTGTAGGCAAAGACAGCCTGCTCTTATTAAACTTTGCATTATCATGCCATGAAACCACAGTCAGTAATGCAAACACTAACCCAAAGCCCCAGCATGAGGTTTCAGAATTCAGGGCTTCTTTCAAAAAACTAGACCACCAGCAGCCGGCTGTTCCAGGAGGGGGGCTAAGGGAAAAGTCACTGACATCCCCTTAAGCCAGAAACAACTAAAGATAACTTATCACAGGCTCATACCTATAAACTAAGGGACTTAGTCACTTGAAAATGCTTCTAGATTTTTAGCTCAAGACAAGGGAGTTTTGCATTGCATTTTCCAGGTGTGATCTGAATATTTCTCATTCTCAGTCTGGCATAAATCCAAATACACTTGTACCTCAGTTAACTGATTGTCACAATGTATAGCATAGGTTGAAAGACAGGCAGTGATAGTGCTGGGAGGGAAGGCCAGGTTGAACCTACTCTTGGGGCTGGGCTTGAGGCTCAGCCCTAGCAATGACTTAGTAGGGCCTTGAGGCATGACATGGAGCCCATTTCACAAGGAGGCTAGGAGTAATATTTACCATGTCATAATACACACATCAGCCATACTGCATTCTGCAAAGGGCCTAGTGAAATTCCCTATTCTTTTTTTTTTTTTTTTTTTTTTGAGACTGATTTGCGCTCTTGTTGCCCAGGCTGGAGTGCAATGGTACAATCTTGGCTCACCGGAACCTCTGCCTCCAGGGTTCAAGCGATTCTCCTGCCTCAGCCTCCCAAGTAGCTGAGATTACAGGCATGCGCCACCACGCCCAGCTAATTTTTTTATATTTTTAGTAGAGATGGGGCTTCTCCATGTTGGTCAGGCTGGTCTCGAACTCCCGACCTCAGGTGATCCGCCCGCCTCGGTCTCCCAAAGTGCTGGGATTACAGGCGTGAGCCACCGTGCCCAGCCGGAATTCCCTATTCTTAAGGCACATCGGTTCTTTCTCTTCCTGTCTTCTCTCATCAGCAATTCCAGCTACATTAGTCACGCCAGCTTTCAAACAGGGCACAGAATGTCCTACTTCAAGAGAAAGTACAATTTGGTACAGTCTGGAGACATAGCTTAAGAAGAGTGAGTCTTGTTTTCAGGGTTAATATGGTCTGGTTAATTTAGAGAGTGTACTTTACACAGCAATTTGGACAAGCCTAGAAGCACAGCCCTTGCTGATGGTAAATTCTTTAAAAGGTTTGTACAACTTTTCAGTTGTTGAGCGAGAAGGTTATATAAGACTAATGCTTTAGCTGCCACTTGTAGAAGTGGTTAGATTTCTATCAAGGAGAACACAAGTTGAGGGGAAGGGATGAGACTGTTGAATACAAAAAGAGGCTAAATTCATGGAACTATTATGCCCATGTCTTTATCCACCAAGGGAGGGCTATGGATTTAGTTCACATTTTCATATATGTAGAAAAGGGAAACAAGAATAATGTGTAAACCAGCTATGCCAAGATGCCCATTCATTCCGTGTTCATTCAATTATAAAGAAAAGTCCTTACTGTGACTCTGAGGCAGTAAAGAGGGTAAGGCCATACTGGCATACACTGGACCTTGGGGTCTAGGAAGCACAACCACTCAGGCACTGGGGAGGCATGGTCCTGGCATTCAAGACTCTATGTCATTATAGCATGACAGAAGGAAGGGATTTTGTGATCTAATCTGATCAGTCACTGCCACCCAATTCACATCAAAGAAAATGGAGACCAATGGGTTTAAATGATCTGCCCAAGGTCACACAGCTAATTTATGGCAAAGATGGGGCCAGAACCCCATATCTTTACCCCCAATCCAGGATTTCTTCCAGAACACCCATGTTCCTCAAACTGAGGCAGAACTACTCTCTGAGCACAATTATATGCACAGCAAAAGAATAAACCTGGTGTATTTTCCTGGAGAATCCATTTAAATGATAAACATTTTATATTAAAACACATATGAATATATTATGAATAGAAGTCAAAATTCAGGCTGGGCACAGTGGCTCACACCTGTAATCCCAGCACTTTGGGAGAGCAAGGCAGGTGGATCACCTGAGGTCAGGAGTTTGAGACCAGCCTGGTCAACAAGGTGAAACTCTGTTTCCATTAAAAATACAAAATTATCTGGGCGTGGTGGTGTGTGCCTGTAATCCCAGCTACTCAGAAGGCTGAGGCAGGAGAATCACTTGAACCTGGGAGAAGGAGGCTGAAGTGAGCCAAGATGGCGCCATTGCACTCCAGCCTGAGCAACAAGAGTGAAACTCAATCTCAAAAAAAAGAAAAAAAGAAGTCAAATTTCACAAAAATGTTTATAATAAAAAGAAGCCTTCACAAAGATTCTATGCTTGAGATGAGCCACTGTGGTCTACTTTCCCCGACCTCCTAGGAACATGGTCAGTCTGAGGAAGGCAGGGGATCTTCAGAGGTGACCTGGGCAAGCAATGCAGTACTCAGTGCATGCAGCTAGTCAACGGCATTGGCTCACTCAGAGGTGATTGGGGACTGAAATGTATCAACTGAAGCCACAAAGAGCTGGACTGATAAGAGGCAATGCAGAGCACTCCAAAATACTGTGACCTGACAATGTCTGCTAGTCTCATTGGCTTCCTTGAGAAACTGGGTGGGCACAGTGCTGCAATAAAGGGGAGCTGGATGTTCTCATGGGATAATAAAATGAGAACTGATGTGGTGTTGCTGTGTCCCTACCCAAATCTCACCTTGAATTGTAATAATCCCCACGGTGGAGATCACTGAATCATGGGGGCGGTTTCCCCCATACTGTTCTCATGGTAGTGAATAAGTCTCGAGAGATCTGATGGTTTTATAGATGGGAGTTCCCCTGCACAGGCTCTCCTTGCCTGCCAGCATTTAAAACATGACTTTGTTCCTCATTCGCCTTCTGCCATGATTGTGAGGCCTCCCCAGCCATGTGGAACTGTGAGTCAATTAAACCTCTCCTTTATAAATTAGCCAGTCTCAGGTATGTCTTTATTAGCAGCATGAGAACAGGCTGTGTGAGGGAGAGCTAGAGCAAAAGCCTGAGCTCTCCCTTCACACAGCTCCTTCTACACAGCTCACTCCTCCACCTCATTCAAGTCTTCACTCCCAGGACACCCACTGAATGGGGCCCTCCCCACCCACCCTAATTAAAATCACACACTACCCCCATGCTACCTCTGTTCCTTAGCCTGCTCTATACTTTTTTTTTTTTTTTTTTTTTTTGCATAACACTTACCATCTTCTAACATACCAGGTAATTTACTTATTTATAATGCTTATTGCCTGTCAGACCCCTTCTCACCCAGTTAGAATGTAAGATCCCCAGGCCTGTTTTCCAATGTAAACCAAGCACCTAAACAGTGCCTAGCACATAGCAGGCACCCGATAAATACTTGCTGACTGATGGATGTACTCATTGGTTTTTATTTGGATGGCTTTAGGTCTCAGCTTAGCTGCTACTTCCTTTGAGAAGCCACTTCTGACCAGCCAAGCTGGAGGTGCCATTCCAGTCATATCACTCAGGTGATCTGCATCATAGCATTTATCTCTACCTCTCATAGATTCTGATAGATTTGTTTATTTTCTCTGTCTCTCCACCTCCCTGATCCCCAACTTCACAAACGTGGAACTTTCTCTTGATTACCAGGATGTCTCTGGTACCTAGGACAGTGCCTAGCACATGGTAGATAATAAATGTCTCTGGTCATCAGCTGGAGGGCTGGCTGCCTCGTTCTTGATCCAGCAGCTTGAAAGAATTAAGGGGACTGAGACCATGAGTGATCTGAGTTTGCTACTTTGGGAGAAGCTCCTCTACCTCTACCAGAATGAGCCTTGGTGCACCCTCCACATACCTGACATGGGGAGCATTCCTATTCTCTCCTTCAGTCTGCCTTGTTCATCCCTCTGTGCTCCTATGAAAAGGTATTTATCGAGTCCATGATCTATTCCAGCAGTCTTCAAATGGACTTCCCAAAGGTACTAGAGCAGGGACAGTTTCACAAAAATGAGTTTCTACATCCTCAATTTCCATATGTACTAATTCTGAAACTGCCTGAGAGCCTTTGGGCATCAACAATATTCTTTCACCCACTCTACAAAAGAAAGTCACACCACTCATATCTCAAATCTTAATATGGTGTGCTACACTAAATGATTCCAAATACTGGTTGGGGGAAGCCTTAGCACTTTCTGTCTCTCCCTGTCCTGCAAGCAAGTCTGTAAGAGTAGGGTTGGCCAGTCCTGGGTAGTTCTGAGTTCAGGACAAAGTAGTACATATAAGTGATGTGGATTATCTTTAAATAACCACAATGTTTTCTGAAGTCATCAGATCTTTCAAGATGTGCTGGATAAAGTCTACATATAAGCTTTTTACTGATTTCCTTCCAATTTAACATGTTATTCAATAAGGTCATTAAAACCTAGTTTATCAAATCATGTCACAAAATATTTATTCCACACACAATCAATCTTTACCTTATGAAACATGTAATGTCTTCTACTCCTTATTTTTAAAATGATGGAAATATTTAGATGTCAGATTTAAAAAGTGAGATGGTACACAGTTTTTAAAACATTCTTTCAATGGCATATAACAAAAAAAGTTTGAAGACCACTGATGTGCAGATGCAGATGAGAAGCTTAAGTGGGTAGGGAACACTTTGTTAATGTCCAAGCCACCAGAAGAACAAAGACTGACCACGTGTCAGTCCATCCTTTTTTTTCTTTTTTTTTTTTTGAGATGGAGTCTCGCTCTGTCGCCTAGGCCAGAGTACAGTGGCACAGTCTCAGCTCACTGCAACCTCTGCCTCCCGGGTTCAAGTGATTCTCCTGCCTCAGCCTCCTGAGTAGCTGGGACTACAGGCATGCGCCACCACGCCCAGCTAATTTTTTGTATTTTTAGTACAGACAGGTTTCACCATATTGGCCAGGCTGGTCTCGAACTCCTGATCTTGTGATCCGCCCACCTCGGCCTCCCAAAGTGCTGGGATTACAGGCATGAGCCACTGCACCCGGCCACCTCTCTTGTTTTTTCAAAAAGGCCAACTACACCTGGCTCATGGTAACTGACATTTTCAGCCACTGAAAGAAAACAGGTGTACCTGTTAAATTTCCCGAGGCAAAGAAACATACTGAAATACCTAATCTGCTCATTACCAGCCTGCTGCCACTGCCAACGTCTAAAGACGTAGCAACTCACACACATATTGTTCTTCTTTCCTTCAACAGGCCTGAGAAATTACAGCCCCCTTCAGGGACTTGCTGTACTTTGCCCAGCCAAGCATCTCTGGGTAATTTCAGAAGGAAATGAGCTCTATGCCGCATTATGATAATCAATGCCCTCCTTCTTTCCCTCTGACAGATATGTCGTCACCAAGGCATTTGCTACACATTGTTCCATGGCCGACAAGCAGGCTGCTGCATGGGGTACAAGGTCTGGGCACTAAGCAGCGGGATACGGTTTTAATGTCCTAATTTCATGTAACAAATGTGGATTTCCAGCAGTCTTGCTAATACATATTTCTTCAGGCAACTTGTTGGGGAAGGAGAAGGAGGGCTTCCTACGTTAGTTAGCTGTTTATTTTTATTTTTATTTATTTATTTATTTATACACACAAAACACTGTTCTTTTTCACTGAACAGCTCGATGTACTGGGTAGGAGAAAAGGGCAGTTGAGGAAACAGGCTCGGAGGACTGGCTCAAAAAAATAAAGAAAAAGAAAAACTGAGTATAACGTAATGTAAAATCTTTTATATACATTTATTGAAATAATTCATTCAAATTTCTAAAATAAAAATAAATGAATTAGACTGTATATACCCTTTCAAAGTAATTTCTATACTTCTTCTAATGATTTTCCATTTATTCTTACTTTAGAGTTTTCTCACATATATATTAAGAAAAAAAGACTCAGAAATATATATTTACTCAGTGTAAGGCTGAAATCTGTATTACAGGATTTCCATGTAGAGTAAGAGAGAGAAACCTCAATGGATATGTACAAAGGCAACATGATTTGGTCTTCAGAATTGCTTTATAACCCCAGCAAGGAAGTAACTGTGGCTTTAAGAATATTCAGTACACAAAGATAAGTGGTGCCTAACTCAGAAATGACTTACTGAACTCATCACAGTCATTAAAACAATAGAAACTCTAATGGATTCTGAGAAATCTTGAAAGCAGTAGCTATTATACTCGGCTTACTCATCATCCTTAACTACCATTTATTAGTTCTCACCCCCTTTGTATAGCAGGTATTATTAATCATCTGTCAGAGTTCTGGGAAGTTAAGATCAGGGAGGGTAATGCAAGGTCAGACACTGAGTCCATGGGCAAAGTGAGATGAGGTCTGAATCGAGGAGTCCTTCATTCAATGTTTGATTCTGAATTATGTGTCTACATCCTTTCCTCCTCCCTCTCACTCCTACCCACTGCCTGGCCATGAAGTTTTATTTTCCAACTGTTTTGCTTGGTGTAAATTGGAAGGACTCTAATGGAGAGATGAAACAGCCACATTTCAACAGTAGAGGAGGGGTGATGATTTAGAAGGAAACAAAATCTTAATGGTGTCACTAGCCAAGGGCCTGACCACAGTGTTCAGCAGCTCATTCTGATGAGTACACCATGACTCCGGCAGACACCCCGCACTACATTTCATTGTTCTCCTGAGACTTGGGGACTTCTTTAGTTTCATCCAAATCTCTCATAGTCTGGGTATGTCAGCACTTACCAGAGCATCTGGATGAAAACGGAAAATTTCCCCTCAGATGTAGCTGGTATATACCTGGTTATACAATTCCAAAATCCAGATATTTGAAATCATACATGTGACTGACTAAATGTGTGCATTTTCCCTTCAATGTCAGGCATCACTGCAATAGCCTGGATATATTTAAGCTACCAAGGAACATCCTCACTGGCATCACACTTGCCAAAATGCATTAAACACCCAAGTTTCCAGATAAGGATGATAGGCATTAAGAACCTACAAATGTGCCTACTCTACAGATGTATGTATTTTTTTTTTTTCATTTAAGTGTTTTGTATGGGATGGTGTATTAGTTTTCTACTACTGCCATGACAAATGGCCACAAATGTTAATGACTTCAAACAGTACAAATTTATTATCTTAACAGTTCTGAGACCTGTGCTCCCTTTTGGAGGCTCTAAGGGGATTGCATTGCCTTGTTTATTCCAGCTTCTAGAGACTGTATTCCTTAGCTCCAAGGCCTTGCCACCATCTTCAAAGACAGCAACAGTGGGTCAAATCATCACATCGCATCCGTCTGATCCACTCTTTTCCTCCCTTTTCCAATGTTTTCTTGTGATTAGGTGGGGCCCATCTAGATAATCCAGAATAATCTCCCAATCTCAAGATCAGTACCCTTAATCACACCTGCAAAGTCCCCTTTGCCATGGAGGTAACATATTTGCAGCTTCTAAGGACTCAGGCATGAACATCTCGGTGGGAGGGACATTAGTCTGCCTACCACAGATGAGTTTCTGTTTTGTTTTGTTTCTTTTCCATTTCAGCTGGAAGTAATTTGAGACTTCTGCTTCTCAGAATGCCAGGAGAGACAGATCTCCCGAGTTAAGACTTGCTAACAGCTTACTGGCAAGGGAGGGCACTCACAGTTTTTTTTAAAGACGCTTAATGCCAAATGGTGGACGTGGAATGGCTTTAAAAGAGAAACTGTATTTAAGATGGCCTCAACTACAGTAGATATTTTTTTTCTTGCTCACAAACAATACTTGGCAGGTGAATATGATAGAGGAGTGGGCCTCTTTCTTGCCATCATTCAGGAACCCAGCTTAATAGCAGCTCTGCCAACTTCCAAATCTCTCCCAGGAGCTGCCTCCCCTCCAGCCAGCCTGAAGGGAAAAGGAAGATGAAAGAGAGAGAGCATATGGGAGGTTTTCATGGGCCAGGCCTGGAAGTGGTACACATTTCTCTATTCATATTCCATTGACAAGACCTCAGTTTCCCTTAACTGCAAGGCAGACTGGGAAATGTATTTTGGCTGTATATCAGAAAGAAGAGGAAACACATGGTGGGAAACAGCTGAGAGTATACCAAGAAATCATCCTGATCTACTCTAGTCTTCTCCCAGAAGTTAGTATTCTGTCAACTTCCGAAGGTCATCAATCTCAAACAATTATCATTGATGGCTCTGAAGCATGGCATTTTATCTCTGAAATAAAACTGGCATTGGGGGCAAAATGGTATTGTTTCAGAGGCATAGCTCTCCTCTCCCTTCCTTGCTCTCAAGCTGACACTAAGGGGAGCTCCTGCCTACTTGCACACATGCTATCTCCATTACTCCAGAGAAACCTTTTATACAGAGGAAAGGCTGGCTATTGGAAGACGTCCTGAAGCATTCAGAGCTCACACTGAGAAGCTCCCCCAGTAACTGAGATGCTGCACCCACAAAAGTACCTTGGTTTCTTCTACAGATTACAGGAAAACAAATGGCCTCCCAGAGAAAAGGTCTGGATAGTGTTTTCCCCCCTTGTCAAGAGACTAGCAGACCGAAGAGGACATTCAGAGGCCCCACAAAGATACATTTACCTGCAGAACAGTGGAATATTGTCCCATCCCACACCTCTTGAGCTTGCACTAGATGAGAAAAAGGAAGTAGCCATGACCAGTTGGCCATTGGGATATGCAGCTTGTGGCCTGGCCCAGAAATTCTCCTGGCTGCTGCATCACTGATACCTGGTTCTAGTCTGTTTTCACACTGATATGATGATGGCTGATATGAGATCAAGCTCAGAGAGCCCTGATTTAAAATACAGCCTAAGACATAATTATAAAGTCAAAAAACAATAGATGTGGGCATGGGTGTGGTTAAAAGGAAACACTTTTACCCTGTTGGTGGGAATGTAAATCAGTAAAACCACTATGGAAAACGTATAGAGATTCCTTAAAGAACTAAAAGTAGAAGTACCATTCAATCCAGCAATCCCACTACTGGGTTCCTACCCAGAGGAAAAGAAGTCATATGAAAAAGACACGTGCACATGCATGTTTACAGCAGCACAATTCACAAGTGCAAAGATATGGAACCAGCCTAAGTGCCCATCAACCAACGAATGGATAAAGAAAACATGGTGTATATATGCCATGGAATACCACTCAGCCATAAAAAGGAATGAAATAATGTGTTTTGTGGCAACTTGGATGGAGCAGGAGGCCATTATTCTAAGTGAAGTAACTCAAGAATGGAAAACAAATATTGTATGTTCTCACTTATAAGTGGGAGCTAAGCTATGAGGATTCATAAGAATGATGTAATGGACTTTGGGGACTTGTTGTGGCCGGATGGGAGGGGGTGAGGTATAAAAGACAACATACTGGATACAGTGTACCCTGCTCAAGTGACGGGGGCACTAAAATCTCAGAAATCACCACTAAAGAACTTATCCATGTAACCAAAAACCACCTGTACCCCCAAAACTATTTAAATAAACATTTTTTAAAGGCCAGGCACTGTGGCTCATGCCTGTAATCCCAGCACTTTGGGAGGCTGAGGCAGGCGGATCACCTGAGGTCAGGAGTTCAAGACCAGCCTGGCCAACATAGTGAAACTCCATTTCTACTAAAAATACAAAAATTAGCCAGGCATGGTGGTGGGTGCTTGTAACCCCAGCTACTCAGAAGGCTGAGGCTGGAGAATCACTTGAACCCAGGAGGTGGAGGTTGCAGTGAGCTGAGATCATACCACTGCACTCCAGCCTGGGCAACACAGTGAGACTGCGTCTCAAAAAAATAGATAAAAATAAAATAAAATAGGGCCTAAGAACTACATCTAAGGCCAATCAAATAGTTAAGGAGGGAAAGTTCTTCAGAGATCAATACCAGCTAATAAATGCAGAAGAATGTAGGAATTAGGAAACCACCATTTTGCTTCCACCTCATGAAGTACTGGAATTTGGCAGTTATCAATAAACATTAAACCATTGTGAAAGGTTGATAAGGAACTTTATAATGGAAAGATCAAGGTGAAAATGTCAAAACCTCCAATCAATCTATGATCATTACACATGGGACTGACAGGCTTTATGTACCTCCTGATGTGGTATGGTTGAAAGTCTACAGCACCACCAATAAAAGATATTCTTGCCTGAAATATCTAACCTGAATCTAATCAAGCCTCTAGATTCAACGACTAGCTTACAGGAAATATAGCAAACAGAAAAGTGTATTAACCACCACCACAATGATAAAATCACCCTAATCCAGAATAAATGATTCAGCCACTTTAATAGTGTATGTGATGGTTAATTTTGTGTGTCAACTTGACTGGGCTTAAGGGGTGCCCAGATAGCTGGCAAAACATTATTTTCAGATGTGTCTCTGAGGGTATTTTCATAAGAGAGTAGCATTTGAATCAACAGATTGAGTAAAGATCAACCTCACTGTATTAGTCCATTCTCACACAGCTATACTCTGTGAGATACTACCTGAGACTGGGTAAGTTATGAAGAAAAGAGGTTTAATTGACTCACAGTATGCATGTCAGGAAATTTACAATCATGACAGAAGGCAAAGGGGAAGCAAGGGGCAGATCTTCCATAGTGGCCAGAGAGAGAGAGAGAGAGCAGGAGTAAGTGCCATACTTTTAAACCATCAGATCTTGTGAGAACTCACTCATTATCACAAGAACAACATGGGGGAACCATCCCCATGATCCAGTCATCTCCCACCAGGTCCCTCCCTAACACATGGGGATTACAATTCGAGATGAGATTTGGATGGAGACACAGAATCAAACCATATCACTTGCCAATGTAGGTGGGTACCATCCAGTCTGTAGAGGGCCCAAATAGAACAAAAAAGCAAGGAAGGGTGAATTTTCTCTCCTCTTGAGCTGGAACATCCATCCTCTCCTGCATTTGGGCAACAGCACTCTTCTTGGACATTCCAACACTGACTGGGATGTATACTATATCCACCCTATACACCCCCAGTCCCTACCCCGACACACACACATACTGAATTACACCACCAGCTTTCCTGATTCTGCATCTTGTACACAACTTCTCAGCCTCGAAAATTATGTGAGCCAATACCTACAATAAATTTCATATCTATATTTATCTACCTATCTGTTACTCTCTCTGTGTCAATCTATCTATTAATATTATATCATCTATCTACTATCAAGTCTGTTCCTCTGGAGAAACCTAATACAGTGTATCCCAAATGTTAAGTTAATGAAAAAGTAAGTCATCATGGTACACTTACCACATTTTCTGCTAATGAATTTTAAGCTGGCATATTCAGAGATGAGATCCATGCACTATATCTGCTTACAAAGTAAATAACACAGCTACTTTGATATAGGTTGTTTTGATGCAAATAATTGTATAGCTGCAATTACTACTCTATCAGTCTTATTTCTGTCTATACCCCTACAGCAATGAGACTCTGATTCGCCCTGTTCTGATTTACAGCTTTAAACTATCTGGGTATTTTTTCAGCAATTCAGAATAAAACAGTCATTATTTCATATCTTTATTTTGTTCTCATGATCTCAAGTCAAAGATTCAGTTTGTTAAACAACTTAGGGTGGTAAAGCTGTATTCTATAAAATGTCTTTCAATGGAACATTTCCACTGCAAAAGAAAACGGCAGACTGATCATGCTTACAGTTACATGCTATGATCTTTTTATTGAAGGTTGTAATCTGATAGTGGGTCATGACTACCTGGGAATAGAAGAGAGGTGACAAGAGGGTACTCCCTATGCAGAAAGGGTGAGCAATACTTTAGGAAACTCCTGGTGCATTTCTATTTACATGTATGTGTGTGCTGGGTTACAATATAAAATGCATTTCAAATTGTCTGAATGTGGCCACTGTAGGTGACTGACATTTGCATGCATCACAGTCACAAACATAACCTCAGAAAGTAAAATCAAGAGGCAGGACTCCATTGGAAGATGATCCAGAATAAGGTTACATTCGTTGTTTTAGTTAATCATTTACATAAAAATACCTAGTTCTCATAGAATTTTTGGATTCCTTGGGCCCTTAAATCCCAATTTGAGAAAGAATAACACAGTTCAAGTCCCTTATATTAATATAAGGAAACCAAAGTTACCCTGGTAGAAATGCATGTCCTTTCTCCCCTCCCCCTCTTCCCTCCCTTCTTCTCCTCCCTTCCCCCACTCCTAATTCTGTTCCTGGGAGTCCCTCCCTCTTCCACACAGGTGTAAGAGAGCCCAGGGCTCCTAAAGCAGTAAGAGAGCCAGGCTACAGGGCGTGGACTGGCATGGGAGGGCTGGTTGTTGGCATGGCTGGGTATCCCTGGGCCTCAGAGAGAAACTCATCAGCACTTCTTGGCCTGCTTTCCTCGGACTCACCTGTGCTCACTATCAGAGTGCTAAGTAGAGGCACATCTGGAGGGGAAGTTCTTGCCAAAGGAGCCAGCCATGTGGTTTGGTTTGGCTCTTTAGTAACAGTACAGTAATAGTAACAGCTGTGGCTTGGCAGTTCCAGGTGTTCAGGAGCCGAGGTCTCTCAGTCTCTTCCAACCTTGGAGAGGAAGAATAATGGTCAAGAGCCCAGTCTCTGGAGCCTATTTCAGTTCAGATCTAACTGCCACCTACTAGCTGTGACTTTGAGTAAGTCACTTGACCTCTCTGTTTCTGAGAGGTCATGATTAAAATGGAGAGGAGGGAGGAGCTGATAATTGCTATCTCATAGGGTTGTTATAAGGACTGAGTGAAGTGTAACATATGTAAAATTCTTACAAGAGTGACTGACAAAGGTGCAATTATGACTCAATCAGTCTTATTTCTGTCTATAACCCTTCACCTTACCCTTCATTCCAGAAAAAAACACAAAAACCGAGAAATACTTCTGCTTCTACTACATCTAGGGCAGTGTCCCCAAGAACATTCATCCAGCAAATATTTGTGGGGATTCACAAAATACAGACAAAACACAGTTTCCTGCCTTCAAGAAAGGTATCATTTCCTGGGAAACAAAGAAAAAGTCATCCCACGAATTATAAATCATGTTGCAAGGGTTAAAACAGAGAAAGCTACAGGATCAAGGAGGAGCAGCGGGATTTTGCCAGAAGGAGTCTCAGGTGAAGCTGAAGGAGGAAAATGAAGCTTCAACTGAGGCTTAAATGATGTGGAAAGAGATTGTTTCCAATCTTGAGCAAAATCTTATTGGTTCTCTTAATAAATCACCCAAAGCCTGAGTGACACAACTAAAATGGAAAAACAGAAACAGCTGATTCAATAGGGTGCTGGGACTGCAGGCTCGATCCTGGAAGCCCCCTAAAGGCAGGAACTGCCTCTTATTGCCCTTTCTACGCCATACTTGCCTGCCAGACACTGAAGGCACATTTGGCTGAATGTGTCCTTTTGTCTTTATTTTTAATATTGCTATTGATATATAATTATGCATTGTTACAATGTTCTCTGTGCAATAAAAAAATTGTAATAGAATTAAAGACATATAAACATACCAAGCACACATAAAATACAGTACCAGCAGTTGAGTTACCTATTGCGGTGGTTTTAAAATTCTTTTGGCAAAGTTATACCAGGTACCACCAAGATGTGGCCCAGACATTATGTGGGATTCTTATTGCCCTTCAAGATGTAGGAAAAAATTGGCTCAAACTGCCACCAACTCTATAGCTTCTGGAAACCCAAAACCCTTCTTAACATTTTGGTGAGGGATGATGTTCTCAGGGCCTCCTTCATTCCTGGGCTCCCTTTCCCATGACTGTTGTCTCTACACTACCTGCACTGACTGTGATGTGAATGAATGCATCTCCAAGTTCACCCCCTGAAATCCACTCCACACTACATGCTGTACTTCACAGAAAAGTCTGGAGACCATGAGGAACAGGTGCATCAAGACCCTCCCCACAATTTTATGCCATTTAGTTGATGCCTGCCATTCTTCCACCCTCCCCTCTCTTTCTTTCTCTCATGTGTTCCCCTCACTCTCAAAGCAACCAGTAAATGCTTGCCCTTGGCTTACACAAAGCAGCTCTCCCAATACCCAGGCCTTTGGGGTTTCCTTTTCTTCCTCAAGCACTCATCAAAGTGTTTTCCCCCAAGATTATTTTCTTCATAAAGCAAATTCTGATGCCAGATGTTCTAATGATAGCATTTCCATTTACCCCACCTCCGAATATTTGTAAGGAAGAGGAGGGGTTGGTCCCAGTGGAGGAAGCAGCTGCACCAAACAGATGCAACAGTGGCCAGTGAAAGCAGCAGAGGTGGTACCAGGATGTGCCACGTGATCTCCAGCCTAAGATGCACATGAGCACGTGAGACACTGCCAAGGGCAGAAGAGAGGTTTGCAAAGGGTTAGAGCTCTAATAGATAGCACAGGGTCATCAGAACCAGCAAAATTGAAATGATTAATGCCAAAGAGACTCATTAACCATGGGGTCTTAGAAAATAGGGGTTTCAGGTAAAAACTCATAAGAAAAATTATAATCTTGACAAGGAAAAGTCTAGCCCCATAGAAATGTTTTCATTGATCTAAAAGTAAATACTTAATACTAATAAAGAATATGTATTATCCAGATGGCTTTTTTTTTTTTTTTGACACCGTTTCGCTCGTCACCCTGCTGGAGTACAGTGGCGTGATCTCGGCTCACTGCACCCTCTGCCTCCTGGGTTCAAGTGATTCTCCTGCCTCAGCCTCTCAAGTAGCTGGGATTACAAGTGCCCACCACCATGCCCTGCTAATTTTTGTATTTTTAGTAGAGATAGGGTTTCACCATGTTGCCCAGGCTGGTCTTGAATTCCTGATCTCAGGTGATCCACCTGCCTTGGCCTCCCAAATTGCTGGGATTACAGGTGTGAGCCATCGTGCCCAGCCCAGATGACTTTTATATGGTAGTTCATAAAGAATGATCCTGACAAAAGAACAGATTTGTATTTATACCATGCAAAGGAATGTTAATTACAAAACTGTTGGCTATGGCAGAAAAAATTTCCCAATGGCTTAGCTTTATATAAAGTGTTCCCTTAAGATATATTACCTGAAGAAAAAGCTCAAAAGTCCTTGAAAAAAAAACCAAACTTATCCTCCCAGCCACTTGATAAAATAGACATAGATAGCTATTATTACATGCATTAGATAAGTAGATAATATTTAGCGATTCCAACTTATCCCCAGTCTAGAAGATTCTTGAAGTACTTATCTACTCTAGGATGTGACAAAAGATTTCACCTTGGTTAGGAATTTCCTTATGCCCTCCTCTGAGAAGATTAGAAATTGTTCAAATCCCTGGGACATCCCTGGTGTGTCTCAGTCCAAGAGCCAAATTAATATCCTTGCCCTTGTTCTAGCTATTTTACAAGAGGCTGCTCAATTGTCACATTAAATTAGGATTTGGGTATAGCTTTTCGTTATATAAATAAGCTTGAGAAAGGGCCTTCCTAGCAGCTAATCTGACTAAACTAGAAATATATGGGTTGTTTTCCACAGGAAAAGAAAAATAGATGGGAAAGGGAAAGAAAGGAGCAATTTGACAACTAAAAATAGTTGGGAAAAGATAAGAAGAAACAAGTGAGTCTTAGAGCAAAGGAGTGAACGGAGCCAACAGATCTCTGTTGCTCTTTGCTCAGATGGGGTAGGCCTTGGCTCTGCCAATGAGTGGTGTAAAGTCCAAATACTGTAAGAGAAGAGGACGTGCGAGCAGCCATGAAATATTCCTTTCTGAGAAACTAGGAAACTGGACAAGACCCCTCCGGATGGTGCCCAAGATAGAATGTGACTTGAAAATGACAAAGAGCCCAAAGTGCAGTACTTCTTTAACCTATTTAAGAATGTTGAACAAGTCTTTACACAGTTTGCAAGCACACAGTCCAGATGAGCAGGAACTTAGGGATGGGGAAGAAGCGTGGGGTAAAACTGCACAGATTAGCCTTTGGGAAAAAGTTCCTTGATCCTAAATCGCAAACAAAGTAATTCATTTGTTTATTCATGCAATAAATATTAACCTTCTATATGTTCCAGACATTGTTCTCGGTGCCAGGGATACAGCACTGAACAAGACAAACAAGGTACCTGCTCTTCTGGACTTTATAGGTAGGGGCAAAAAAATAATACATAAACACAAATGCTTTACATAAATTAAAATAAAAAGGGCTATGAGATAGAGTGTGGCCTGGGGTTATATGAATACTTTACATAGGGTGGTCAGGTCAAACCTCTCTAGGGAGGTGACTTAAGACGAAACCTAGGTAGTAAGAGGAAGCCAGCCTTATGGTGATCTGTATAGCAGGGAGAGGGAAGAGAACTGCAAAGGCTTTGAGGTAAGACTCCCACTTGGTATATTTGAAGAACAGAAAAGGGATCTGTGTGACTGCAGTAGTGAGTCCTGGCAGGGTGGGGCAGACATAGGCAGCAGGTACATCACAAAGGAGTTCGGCTTTCCTTCTAAGTGCTATGGGATGCCAATGGGTGAGTTTAAGTGGGGGAGTGGCACTTCAGTTTAAAGAGACCACTCTGGCTGGTCTCTCCATGGACTGCCAGGGGCAAACACAGAAGCAGAGATGGATTAGGAGGTGATATGGAAGTCCAGTGAGAGATGTCAGAGGTTCGGACTGGGATGGTAGCAGGAGAGGAGAGGAAAGTAGATGAATTCAGGTAAATTTGGAGATATGACAATAGGTCATAGTGATAGGCTGGATGTGGGATATGAGGGAAAAAGAGCAATCAAGGGTGATGCCTAAGGTTCGGGGCTCTAGCAGCCAGATATATAACAGTGTTATTGACTGAGATGGGGGTACCAAGAGGTGAGGAAGAAAGGAAGAAAGGAAGGCTGGGATTAAGAGTTATGATTTGGATACATTAAATTTGAGATGCCTCTCAGATTCAAGTCTGGAAGTCAGGGCTACAGATGTTAAGTTAGCAACCAGAAGGTATTTAAAGCAATGGGACCCAATGAGATTACTCAGAAAGAGTACAGAGAAACCCAAGGATGAAGCATTGGAGGCTTTCCAACAGCTAGAGGTCAGCTGTTGGAAACCAGCAAGATGCAGAAGAAATGACAACGTGTGGGTGCACATGAGCCAATAAAAGAAAATGCTCCAAGAAACAAAAAGTGACCTACTGCATCAAATGCTGCTGAAAGTCAAGTAACATAAGAGAGAATTAACCACCCCATATGTCAAGATGGTGATTGGTGGGGACCCTTAAAAAGGTAATTTCAGTTGGCTGGTGGGGAGGACAGCCAAGTGAATGGGTTGCTTAAATAATGGAGGATGAGGATGTACAAATGAGATATACAGAGAGTTCCTTTTAGAAGCTCTGCTGTGAACAAGAGCAGAGAAATGAAGTAGGTAGGATAGTAGTCAAGGAAGGTTTTTGTTGTTGCTGTTAACTTTTTATTTTCAAAGATATAGAAAAGTAGAGAAAACAGTATCATGAAGCCCCATGTCACTCGCTTTGACAATTATCTGCCCCTCATCCCACTTCTTCCACCTATTCCCCAACTCATTCCCAACTCTTTACCCACAGGATTATTTTGAAGCAAATCCCAGACATCATTGTAAGGAACAATTGTTTTTAAGTGAGAAGTACTATTTGTTATGAAAAAAGGAAAACAGAAAACCCTGTTATACAGTGCTCTCACTGAGAAAATTCCAGCTCCATCACTTTAGCAGACTGTCTTTAATAAAATGTATGAACTGTATTCTTCCTTTAAAGCAGGATTCTCAAACTATCGCCCACAGCCCACTGAATGGACCACAAGGGGTTTCCATCTGAACAGCAAACCAATCCAGCAAAGCACAGGTCCTTCCATTGTTATAAAGGATAGAGGAAGTCCAAGTTCACCTTTTGTTTTCTAGCTTTATATTTGTGCATAATATAGCTTAAGTAATATAGCTTATTAAGTAAGTTATTCAGGATTACTAAAAGTAGTACATTTCTAGAGTTTCTAGATAAGAAGTCTGATTGCCACACAATGCCTGGCACTGTTGTGGAACACATATGCTGATGGTTGCAATTTCTGTAAACTGGGGGAAGGATGCATAATCCCCCATGCATGTCTTGAGTTGCTTATGGTTTGCAATTCTATTTTTGTTTTTTCACTATAAATTATTAAGCTTCATTAGCAATTTATGGTGGGTTGTCTGGCTAAACTCTCAGTATATAATGATACATATGTGACTATTAAGAAATTTGCAACTTGTTCAATCTTCAGTTATCTGTGATCCTAGATACAAAGATTTGAGACAGAAAAAAATTAAATCCAGGAAATTCTATATATTGTTAACATTTTCTGTGGATTCAGGGGAAACTTTAATTTTATGGAAAACCTCAATCCAGTTAAGACAGTATAGCAGTTAAGAGCCTAAATGGGATCTAGAGAGTGCAGGTTCAAATCAAGGCTTTGCTACTTAGTAGCTACATGACCTTGGGAGGTTATTTAACTTTTCTGTCTCTCAGTTTCCTCATCTGTAATTGGGGATTATAATAGCATCTACTTCATATATTTAAATGAGTGTCCATAACTGAAACAGTACCTGGCATATATTAACTTCTATATTTTTCCATAGAAAATATTACTGCTATATCCACTACAACAATTCCTACAACTATTACAGTTTATGACACCAGGGTTCTGAGAGAGGACAACCTGAAAATCATGAATGTGACTGAAATCTTCCTAAGTGGTAGATCTAAATACCATAAATGGTGGCTAGCTTTATAGGAAAACCCATTTAACCCGTAATATAACCAAACTATTCACTAAGAGCACTAGCTTGAATTTTGAATCTTGGAACTATTTGGTGCAGAAAGCAGCAAGATAGGTATCCTTCTCTGAATACAGGCCAGCCATAGAAAATGTTCTATAATAGATGAAAGAGGGCCTCCAGCATCTTCTTTCCTCCTTTCTGTAAGCCTCTTCTACCTTCTAACTCCTTGCTTTCTAAGCCCCAGGTATCTGATAACTTGATTTTGTCCTGAGTCCTCCCCTGTAATACTTAGCAGGCCAGTTCTCCCCTAAGACATTCTATTTTTCAAAAATGAATTATTCTCTAGGATGTTCCACTTCCAGCTATTGTGAAGAGAAAAATGCTTTTATAAAATATATGGTTACTTATATATGGCTAATAACATCTTAAGATTCTCAGAAGTATTCCTATTCTTAAAGTTCTTATCAGAATCTCTAGTTATTGGAAATTAAGGCAGATCAACAAAAAGTTAAGTGAAAAAATTCAACCAGTCTGGGCCACCATACAGCCTTGTCTGGAAGCCAACCTGGAGACTAAAAAAAAAAAAAAAAATCCATTAGGACTATTTGCATGTTTTCTTCCCTCTATTTTGAAACAATATAGTATTTATGTTATATTATTATTTCTTACTGATAAATAATAATTGTATCTATTTAGGGGATAAAATGTGGTATTTTTATATGCTTATACCTATGCTTATACCTATGGTTAGTTAGCTAGCTAACTCAAGCTAACTAACATATCCATCACCTCGTGTACTTATATTTTTGTGGTGTGAACATTTGGATTTATTCAGCAATTTTGAAGTAAACATTATTATTAACTACTACAGTTACCATGCTGTACAATAGATCTCAAAACTTATTTCTCCTGTCTGAGATTTTGTACATTTGACTAACTTCACCTCCACCTGCCCTCCACCCCAACCCCCAGCCCTGGTAACCACCATTCTACTCTCTGTTTCTATGAGTTTAACTCTTTTAGATTCCACATGCAAGTGAAATCACACAGTATTTGTCTTTCTGTTATTGGCTTATTTAACTTAACATAACATCTGCCAGGTTTGCCCATGTTGTCTCAAATGACAGGGTTTCCTTCCTTTTTTTCAAGGTTGAATAGTATTCCATTGTGTGTATATGCACCACATTTTCTTTATTCCTTCATCCATTAATGGACACTTAGGTTGATTCTCTATCTTGGCTATTATGAATGATGCTGCAATGAACATGGCAGTGCAGCTATCTCTTCGATATACCAATTTCAATTTCTTTGGATATATACTCAGTAGTGAGATTGCTTGATCATACGATAGTTCCATTTTTAGTTTTTTGAAGAAATTCCATACTGTTTTCCATAATGGTTGTACTAATTTACATAATATAGTATTTTAAAAATCTTTTTCTCTGCAACAGCTCCTGTGGTAGCAGAGATCCCAACCCCAATGTATGAATGAAAAGGCAGGAAGTCGGGGGGTGGGGAGTGATAAGTCATCTGTAGGACTATCAAGAGTGTGTGTGTGTGTGTGTGTGTGTGTGTGTCATGTATATGGCATTTTATTTCTTGGAGGAGATGCAGATACTCAATAATCACTGTTAATTAAGTGATTTTTTTAAGTAGATGATTATGCTCATAAGAAATTCAAAATCTGGGACCTAGAGTCAATTCCTAAGGTCAGGAGTACAGATCATGCTTACCTGAAGAACTGTTCTGGTTTTTCAAATTTATTATAATCCTCGATTCTTCTAGCACAGCTGTCTCTTGCCTAAAGAAAAGCCAGTGGATTAAACCACAGATTTCATTCTCTGACTCGCTACGAAAAGGATTTTAGGGGATTTCCATCAAGAACCATATAAAACCATATAAATATTACACAAATATAGACTGTAAGCCAGAAAACTATAAATAAATAGAAATTTGAGACCAGCGAAAATATACACACAAGTATGCAGACCATGCTTGTTATAGTTGAGTTTCTTTTTTTTTTATTATTATCATAATACTTTAAGTTTTAGGGTACATGTGCACAATGTGCAGGTTAGTTACATATGTATACATGTGCCATGCTGGTGTGCTACACCCATTAACTCGTCATTTAGCATTAGGTATATTTCCTAAAGCTATCCCTTCCCCCTTCCCCCACCTATAGTTGAGTTTCAAGTTTATCTCTGAGTATCTTGGGGGCCAAAAGGAAGAAAGAAGCAGCATCCATTAAAGTTATTAGAAATGATAATGCATGTTGTTTTCACCCAGAGAAGCAAAGCTCTTTCTGCGGCTATAGGTTCCACAAGACATTTTTCAAATGAGTAGCAGAGTTGACAACATCCTTAACTCTGGGACCTGTGGCCAGAACTTAAACTTCTTAGGAGTTCCTAAAAAACTGTACTAAGTGACAAGCTCCCCAGAGGGTAGGAGAGGCTTGTGTTCCATTTACAGAGGCAGTACGAACACACAGTTTCCCAAAACCACAACTACTACCTTTAGAGTTCAGGCTACTTTCACATATTGTGAAATTTTAGATAAGAGGACCCAAAACAACAAGACATCTGTGGAGGGAGGAGAACAAAACAGAGAATAACTTAGACTGTGTTTGATTTTCCTTTCTAGAAGCTATCTTCTACAGAAAAACATCTCCTTTCCAAATTTTCCCTTCTTTCAGCATAATAAAGGTATACCATTTTTAACTACTTTATTGAGGTATACTTGATACACAGGAAACTGCACATATTTAAAGCATGCAATTTGATATGCTTTCACACATGTATCCAACCATGAAACAGTCCCCACCAGCAAGGTGATGTGCACACCCCTCATCCCTCAAAGTCTCTGCCTGCCCCTTTGTCATCCCTCCCTTCCACCACACTCTATGCCTCATCTCCAGCAAACACTGAGTTGCTTCCAATTTTTTAAAGATACATGATTTTTTAGAAAATGTTTCAAATCAGAAACTAAAGTCTATACTGAACATTACTGTTTTACATGTGCTCCTTAGTCAGCCCCTGGCTCTTCTAAACCATCGTCATCCTGTCTCTAAAGTGATTGGAAATATTGGAAGTCGAATACTGTATCTTCAGTTCTTTCATGCTCCTGCAGAGTTGCCTATGTCAAGGCTGCATGCACAGCCTGTTCAGGAAAAGTGGATGGACCACCTTTCCCCTGAAGCACATCTCCAGCTTCCCAGGCAATCCGCTGGAGGCAAGCTACACACATTCTGAAAATAAATGACTGCATCAGGTACTTCTTAGCCTCTGCTTGGGGAGAAACACTGACCTAGCCTCTCACAGAAAAACTCTGGTACTCTGGGAAATACGAAGATTTTGTCAGTCAACATAGGAAGTGGGAAAGAGAAAGATGGGGCAGGGGAGATTAAAAAATAAAAAAAAGGAACCACCACCCCAGTCTCTCACCTTGAAGTGGTTGACCACCAAGGATAAGACATACAAATAATGCACACAGAAGAAGAGCTAAGAACTGTAGAACACAGTGCTCCAGGGGTCCAAAGGAAGGAGAGGTGCTTCTATTTCAGAGTAGCCCAGGCTCCACTATGGAAAGACTGATGACGACAGGGACTAACATCCACAGTTCCCCAAAGGCTCTCCCGTGCCCTGTCTCCTGTGATTCCCACAAGAGTGCTGTGAATAAAACAGTGGTATTGGTTTCCCTTAAATGGTGGGAAAACTGAACCTTGTATAGGTCAGGAGACTGCTAAAGAGAGGCAGAGCTGGGGCTGGAAAGTTTGTCTTTTGATCCCAATGCCATTGCTGTTTCTATGACACCAGACAGCGTTCTCAGGTGGAGGATATCTAGACAACTAGACAACAACTACCTCACACCCTCCCTTTAAAATCAAGAACATTCCTGAATCAAGAATATTCAAGAGACAAAAATAAATTTTAAAAAATCAAGAACATCATTCTAACAAGGGTCCAGTGGTACATTTGCTAAGGAGGTGCTCTGAGAGCCACCGCTGGGCCTCAGAGACCACACACACTGTGGTCAGGTGTTGATACGGGTTGGCTGTGTCCCCACCCAAATCTCATCTTGAATTGTAGCTCCCATAATCCCCACGTGTCATGAGAGGGACAAGGTGGAGATAACTGAATCATGAGGATGGTTTCCTCCATCCTGTTCTCGTAATAGTGAGTGAGTTCTCACGAGATCTGATGGTTTTATAAGAGGTTTCTCCCTTCGCTGGGTACTCATTCTCTCTCCTGCCACCTTGTGAAGAGGTGCCTTCCACTATAATTCCCGAGGCCTCCCCAGCCTGAGAAACTGTGAGTCAATTAAACCTCTTTCCTTTAGAAATTACCCAGTGTTGGGTATTTCTTCATAGCAGCATAAGAACAGACTAATACAGGTGACATGGCAGAGATGGGTTTCCTCCAGAGCGTACACACATTCCAATGGTCATGAGATGAGCCATATTTCAAATGCAATAAAGAGACTTACCACTTCACAACCTCCAAATAATCCTACAAGGAAAAGACAGGATAATTACCAATACTACTATTAATTACTCTCAAGTTTCTTGTTGAGTGAGTTTGCATTCTTGAAGATCAGGCTTCCTTAGGTGAAGCATGCTCATGGCCTCACCATCCTCACCATGGTAAGTGATAATGCCTGCCATACAGTGGACTCCAAAAGATGTTTGTGGAATGAACAAATGAGGTCAATAGGCCACACTACAGAACTCTTTAATTCTCATGTTAAACATGCTGATAGGAAATTATCTGTCCCTAAATCATGGCAGAATAATCACAGTCAGCTGTGAGGCAATCCTTTCCAGTTTGGATAGTTTTAAAGAACTTGGTATAACCATGTATTTCTTTCCATTAAAGTCCTTTGAGAGTGGATCTTATTTGTTTCATTTTCTTGGAGAAAATCTATCCCTGAACTTGAAAAAATAACATTTCAAAGGAAAAAACAAAGACACTGAGTTTGCTAAGAGGTTAAGTACAAGGTTCAGCAGACGTACTACAACACATGCACATGTGAGCACCACTTATTTCAAAGTTAGCCTGTTAGGGAGCTACAAATATATTCCAGTGATACCGGTTTGGGGCAAAAAATGTGCAGAATGCCTTTTTGGAACTATCTTTTTCTCTACAATCAGTTGATGTGATATTAAAAAAAAAAAAAAAAAAAAACCCTGTCATACTACTTTACAGTCCTGGCTCATTTTTAACGAAAAATTACTCTAGCCAGTTTAACCACTACCCATGAGGCTGACTTAGTGATGAACAACTCTTGGCCAGTCCCTGACATCAAATCCACCTTCTAAGAATAAATACCACTAGGGTAAAAAAAAAAAAAAAAATCTTCAGCAGAATGTGCTAAGGGCTCTAAAAGTAAATTCCAAAGAGAGACTTCAAAGATATTTTGAGCAATAGCAACATTATTGGAAGATATGTATAACCTCTCAAAGTGGACTCATACACAATTTGCACAAACTGCAATATAAATCCTTAAACAGCTGAAACATACTTGTAGGCAACAATTCCATTATGTTTTGGTCATCTTTACATTATTCCCCTGGCATAGTGCCTAGTACATAGTAGGGCATGCAGCAAATGCTTTCAAAATTAGATTTTCTATGGGAATAAAGTACAGAATTACCATTAGTCACAGAAGGGCCATTACTCACTAGACTTTTGTCCTAAGGAGAAAATGATGTCTCGTGTTTCCTCATTGTCAAAGGTGGATTTTATTGCTTTAGGGGCTCTACCTCAAGACAGTAACTGACAGATCTATTTGGTTTTACTGCCTTCTACCTCTACTGGCAAGTAGAAAACTTATCCCTCTGAATGTTGTCTCTTAAAGAAATCTTTATTTTAAAACAACTAAAATGTAAATTGAAGGGATTTCAGAATCTATAAAAAAGCGCTGGCATCTACTACACTTTTAAAAACTGTGAGCAACTGGCCATCAAGACAAAAATTTAAAAATTATACAGGATCTACCTCCATAGAAAAGGTAATGGAATTCCCTTTGAGGATGTGCCTACTATGTATTAAGTATTATGCTACCCGCAGTCTTCAGGAAATCCTACAAAAGAGGTATTATCATTCTCATTTCTACAGATAAAGAAACTTGAAGCTTTGAGAAGTTAAATACAGATGTATACGTTTACACATTCCTTAGAGGGCAGAGCTAAGGTTCAAATTTAGGTCTGTTAGAATCCAGGTCTGTCCTTCATCTCTCAACTGTGGAGTTTATTCCAGAAGTCTAAAGCAGAGGGCCCACTGGCCAGCCAAAGGGGGCCTAAAACAGTGATTTGATAAACATGAATGAATTGCCAAAGTTTAGAAATATGAGGTTTTGCATAAAACATGGATTTGTACCTCCATTATATCAAACCTACATCATTCATGTCTTCATAGGCCCAGTAGTTAATGCTTTTGAGTCTGTGACCTTTGCTATTCCCTGCTGCCTCCCCAACACTTTCTTTTAAAGGAAAAACCAAACCTAACGCTCCACCAGTCCTGTCTTACCTGTATATCCCACAGGAATTTAGAATCATACCATTTTGATGAAGTAAGATACAATCACTGAGATCAAGTACACGACTTTATGGCGAATTTAAGGCCAAAGGGTCACGTGACTTGTTCATGGTCACAAGCTGCAAATCGGTTCATGGTCACAAGCTACAGGCCTCGATCCCATACGTCCTTATTCTTGTCTGCTCTGCTACTCAGATTCTCACTGGCAACCAAACATATATATGATTTAATGGCCTGTGAAGTAGGTTAACACCATTCTTCCACAATTCCCTTTGAAATGACTATCATGAGCTTGCATTTCTGATGAACATGCTGGAACTGCTAAGACTTCACATCTATTTTCTTTCATTTGCCAAAAGTCCCCTATAAATAAATCACTCAGCTTCCACATATCCTCTCCTTGGTCTCCCATTCCTGTTCTGCCAGGAGCTGCCAGCAGTAGCTGTGGTTGAATACTGAAGGGGAAAAGAAGCTACAAAGGAAGCCCCAGTGGAGCATCTTTGACTTCTAACCCATAGGTCAGGGGATCGGGAAGACGCATACCAGTGAGTGACTCATAGGTCACACATACCAGTGGGTGACTCAAGCCACTACCCTTTGGAGTAGACACAATTTTTATTTTCATTTCGGATGTTCGTCAGAGGAAATCAGTTTGAATCATTTTCAATTATGTAAATACTAAAGCATATTTCAACCACATAAGATGGTAAAATTTTCTCCTCCTTTCTCTCAAAGGTACTAAGTTTATCAAATTAAATGATAAAACTTCCTCTCCCAGACTAGGAAAATACACCAAAAAATAGCTTGCCAATTGAAAATTATTTTTAGAGGTGTTTGGAGTATATGCATTATCAAACATAGTTCCTATTTAAAAAAAAAAAGCAAAACACAACATTGTACTTATTCCAATGTTTCTATATGTGACTGACGCCAGAAACTGTATTTGTCAAAATATCATTCTTTTGAAGAAAGTGATCAAATTAATAACGAGTTGTGCCTGAAGAGGTTTTGGAATCTCAAAGTAAGCAGGCTCTGTACTTTTCTAATTAATGAAGAACAGACAGCTCTTTATTAAGAAGAATCGACTTTTTATTTATACCAAAGTGGTGTTTCTTTGACATTTGTTTTTATTTCATTGCTGACCTACTTTCTTTCTGACAGTCTTGAATGAATATCTATTCTTATGTCCTTTAACTGTCTTGCAAGGTAGCCAGGCCAACTGGCTTTCCCCCTGGACAGTAAATCACTCTGGGACTCTGTGTTCTAATATCAACTCGGCCAGAGATTTGCCATGTGTGCTTTATCAACCTCTCCATCTCTTCTGCTTGACTTCAGACATCTGCAAAGCTGAAAAACAGCTCTGACACAGAACAAAGGGTTTTAAGGTGCTCTGAAAGCCCACAGAGGGCCAAACCATGACAGCTGTGGATTAGCACGTGCTCACTTCATTCTGCTGGTGCTTGGAGACTGCACAGTGGTTAGAAGAGGAAAGGCTCAGGGGTCAGACGGCCTGGGTTTAGAGTCCAGCTCTGCCATTTATTAACCGTGCAACCTTGGGCAACTCACTTAACCTCTCTGTGCTGCGGCCACCTCAGCTATAAAATGGGACATTGAGAGTTAAACATGATTAGATATTCAAAAGACTTAGTGCAGTGCCTGTCATACCATAAAACTTAGTAAATATCAGCAGTATTTATTATTTTTCCATTTTTGATGCCCTCACTGACATGCCCTGAGTGTGAGTAAAATTTTGTCATTCAGCTTGACTATATTTAGCGCCTTGATTCTTGAAGGAAACAACGTCAGAACCATTAGTATAATTTCCTAAGATCTAGTCAGACATCTCTAGGGCATAAATTGTTACGTGGGACCAGCCATGAAGTACCGCACTGCGGGTGTTTTGGAAAGTCGCACTAAATCTAAGCAGAGGATGTGAACCCCATGCACCCTGCAGCAAGAGTTTGGCGAGGTGGCTTGCTACTCACTCTCTTCCCTGACTGATGTCTGGTTCTGTCATCCAGAGCATGACACATGACAGATGACAGCAACACATCTGCACATGCCCACCAGCACACCCAGGTTTTACAAAAGCCAATGTCATTTTTTCAGTAAGTAAAGAAAATAGTGGCACAAGAGATGTGCAGAATTTCACTTGTTCATTTGCTTTGACATTTTTAGGGAATTTCTTGTGATAGTCCTAAAAGTATTTTACAAACACATGAAAAATGAAATTAGCCATTTTTCTCAGGCTTCGACTTCTAACAAAAAAGATTATCAAATATAAGCTTTTGAAGAACAAGCATAAATAAATGTTATTTTATGGCTTAAAGTTACAATTTATAGGCTTTTACTCTTTTCTGAATATGAAGAAAGTTGCCACACATTTTGCTTTTATCACTGCTTGCCTTTGATGAAGTCTTTGTAATTGTTACAATAACAACCATACCTTGCATCTTTCTCACATGCAAAAAACACAAATGCTACTCCACTTGATCTATCTTGATTTACTCATTGTTTAAAACTTATCCATAAACAAAATTAAAAACAAAAAAACTTAAAAATTATAAAATCAAAGGACTACTCCTGGGAGCCAGCATAAAATAAAACAAAAGAGCTCAGATTTTGGACACAGGCAGACCTGGATTTGTGGGTGAGAAACTTAGTCCCTTCTCTGCTTTGATTTCCTCATCTGTAAAATAATAATAATAATAATAATAATAATAATACCTATACCTGTAACTTGGAAGGCTGATGGTACCAGGACAGTCCCTGGGGGATAATGTGGCCCAGCAAATGATTTCTTAAGAAATAGAAGGAAAGTAAAAAGGAAAGGAAAGAGGCAAAAAAGGAGGGAGTAGCAGTGACTCTCCCCAAGCTATACAAATTGAGTTATAACCCAGGCCTTCTGCCCAAATTCTGCCTCTCAAATAGAACACTTGACTGTTTTTATTATATGAATTTTCCATACATAACAAAGTAAAGTGTAAAGAACCCCCAAAAACCTATCACCAAGCTTCAACAATTATTATATTTTACCATTCTGATTTCACGTATTTCCCTATACACATACTTTTTTTCTTTTGAAGGAGTATTTTTTAAAGAGTCTTAGGCCTCATATTAATTCATTAATAAGTGCTTCTAAATAGATAAGGACTTTTAAAACTCACAATACCACCAACTCAATAAAATTACCAGTAATTCCTTAGTAACATGTAATAAACAGAGTATGTTTTATTTTTGCCTGTTTAAAAAAAAAAGGCATTTTTTTAGTTAGTCAGTTGTTCAAATCAAGTTCCAAACAAGATTCATACCTGCATTTGGTTTACAGGTCCCTTAAATCTTTTTTTTTTTTTTTTTTTTTCTGAGACGGAGTCTCGCTGTCGCCCAGGTTGGAGTGCAGTGGCATGATCTCAGCTCACTGCAGGCTCCGCCTCCCACCCTTAAGTCTTTTTTTTTTTTTTTTAATTATACTTTAAGTTTTAGGGTACATGTGCACAATGTGCAGGTTTGTTACATATGTTTACATGTGCCATGTTGGTGTGCTGCACCCATTAACTCCTCATTTAGCATTAAGTGTATCTCCTAATGCTATCCCTCCCCCCTCCCCCAACCCCACAACAGTCCCCGGTGTGTGATGTTCCCCCTCCTGTGTCCACGTGTTCTCATTGTTCAATTCCCACCTATGAGTGAGAACATGCGGTGTTTGGTTTTTTGTCCTTGTGATAGTTTACTGAGAATGCTGGTTTCCAGTTTCATCCATGTCCCTACAAAGGACATGAACTCATCATTTTTTATGGCTGCATAGTATTCCATGGTGTATATGTGCCACATTTTCTTAATCCAGTCTATCGTTGTTGGACATTTGGGTTGGTTCCAAGTCTTTGCTACTGTGAATAGTGCCGCTATAAACATACGTGTGCATGCGTCTTTATAGCAGCATGATTTATAACCCTTTGGGTATATACCCAGTAATGGGATGGCTGGGTCAAATGGTATTTCTAGTTCTAGATCCCTGAGGAATCGCCACACTGATTTCCACAATGGTTGAACTAGTTTACAATACTTAACAGTTCCCCATCTCTACTTTTTTCTCATAGCATTTATATACTGAAAACAAAAATGGGTCATTTGTTTTGTAGAACTTCCTACATTCAGGCATTGGCTGATCTGTACCCTTGCAGTGGTGTTTAGCATGTTCCTCTGTCTCCCGTATTTCCTATAACCTGGTATTAATAGTTAGATGTGCATGTTTGATGAGCTTCTGGTTCAGCCTCGTTGAGGGAGGGGATGTGGGTAAGAATACTTCACAGGTGGTGCTGTTTCTTTTCTATCAGATCACATTGGAGGAGCATAACTAACATTCGGCTGTTCCACTTTTAGTGATATGGAGACTGATCCGTGGGTTCAAGTGTTGTCAGCCTGATTCTCTGTTAGAAAGCACCAATTTTACCTGATTTTATCATTCATTAATGGTTGTTGCTTAGCTCCATTACTTCATTAGATGCTACAAAACTGTAGGTTTTTAAAACTTTTCTAGCACCCTTCTGTATTTATTAGCTGTAATTCTCTATAAAGTAAATAGGAAAGCAGGGGTGGATGTGAGATCTCCTTTTTAAATCCATTTTCAGAACAATGACTTGGTGCCCTAACAATCTCAGAAATGACAAATGCGGGATTTTTTTGTTTTATTGTCTTGTGTCTTTAGAATTTTGTCATAAACTCATGGACTTTTATATATTTTTATATATTTCAATCCTTTTGATGCTCAAACTGTCTCATCTTTGCCCTCTGGGGGATCCCCTCCGGTTGGCTTCTGAGTCATTCTGACATGATCCCAGCAGTCTCTTTGATGGCTTTGCTCTAGATGGTTCAAAGAGAACCTTTAAAAAAAAGTAACCAAGAGGCTGGGCACGGTGGCTCACACTTGTAATCCCAGCACTTTGGGAGGCTGAGGCGGGTGGATTACTTGAAGTCAGGAGTTCGAGACCAGCCTGGCCAATATAGCAAAACCGTGTCTCTACTAAAAATACAAAAAAAAAAAATAGCTGGGCATGGTGGCACGTGCCTGTAATCCCAGCTATGCAGGAGGCTGAGATATGAGAATCACTTGAACCTAGGAGGCAGGGGTTGCAGTGAGCCAAGATCACACCACTGCACTCCAGCCTGGGCAACAGAAGGAAGAGACTCTGTCTCAAAAAAAAAAAAGGTAATCAAGAACGTCTTTATGTGTTATCATTTTGATATTCCATTTTCCTTGTTTCACAGCAATTACACACTGTGGCTCTTCAATAACATCTACTGGCATGTGTTTGTTTATGTGCCTTACAATATAATTTAAACCAAAAAAATGCAATCCTGTTGAAAACACTAGATGTGACAGGCATGGGAATCAGGGAGTCCAGTGAAAAGAGCCAGGCTTTGAAGTTAGTCAGACCTTGATCTGAATCCCAGCCCATCATTTACCGACTGTGTAACTTCAGGTTTGTCATTAAATCTTCCTGTGCCTCGGTTTTCTCATCTGTAAATGGGATTGATAACAGTAATACCTACCGCGCACGCCTGCCAGTAAGTACTTTAAAAAGCAACTAAATTCTCTTTTACAGTACTCAGTCCTGAATAGAAACTCAAGAAATTGTAGTCACAACTATTATTATCATTATCTATCGTGCGTGCTTCAGTTTATCCTTAACTATGTTTATGTTACACATTCCAGTTTGAACATCATTGTCTTTAATAGAGAAAGAGAAGCCAAATAGTTGAGTAGGTCTGTTTTTTGTCATATTTTAACATTATTCCATCTGCCCCAAGCAACGAGCTTAGCCTTTACTTGTTTTTCTTGTTATGAGCATAGCTTTAAAGAGAGCTTTCTTGTTGTCTTTAACATTCTCTTCAGCTTCAGCTCAGTATGAACTTGTGCTTTGCAGATATTTTCTTACCGGTTTACGCCACTCTTCTGAATTTGTCCCTGATCATGTGCTTGTCTTTCAATCTTCTATACATGTTCTCTTAATATCCAACCCCATCAAAAATTCCTTGTTCTTAAAATGGTTCCTGGGCCAGGCACGGTGGCTCATGCCTGTAATCCCAGCACTTTGGGAGACTAAGGCGGACAGATCACCTGAGGTCAGGAGTTCGAGACCAGCCTGGCCAACATGGTGAAACTCTCTCTACCAAAAAATACAAAAATTAGCCAGACATGGTGGTGGGCACCTGTAGTCCCAGCTACCCCAGAGGCTGAGCCAGGAGAATCGCTTGAACCCAGGAGGTGGAGGTTGCAGTGGGCCGAGATTGCACCACTGCACTCCAGCCTGGGTGACAGAGTGAGACTCTGTCTCAAAAAAAAAAAAAAAAAAAAAGGTTCTTTCTTTTTCCTCATTCCCTCAAAAGATGATTTTGCTGTCAGAAACTTTCCTTTCTTTTTATTTCTCTATTTCCTTTCTTCTTTTTATTTTTTTGTATTCTTTTCAAGTCTCTATATGTTGAAAAATCCCTCTATATATTGAAAAATCTATATGTTTTTTTCCTTTGAAATATATTTTCCTAAAATCACCACTACTATTTGGTTATGTCCAACTTTTCTTTCTTTTGAAGTTACCAAACAATACTATCATGGTTACTCCCGCCCAAGGTTTTAGTCAATTCTACTTCAATAAAAAATTTTTCTAGATAGTTAGAACTAAGTTCAGGGTAGCATTTCCATCTCATTGCCTCCTCAATCTGTGGTTTAAAAAATAGAAAGGCTTTTCTGGATTGAAACATCTATGTTTCTATGGAATGAAACATTGATCAGACATTGGGTAGAATTAAAGTCCTCATCAATGACTACATCTTGGCTGTGGTGATTTTGATATTTAGCTGAACCTAAGTATGTGTAGTATCAGAATCCAGCAAAATAAAACTCTTTTTCACTTGTCTATACTAACCTATAATCGTTGTTCAGGCATAACGCTTTGGCTCCACTGACAAGAGAACAGGCTGTGTTTTGAAGTTAAATCATGTCAGTTCACAGTCACAATTTCTAAAGGGGCTGGCAAAGGATAAAATCTTATAGCCTCAATTCAGTAAGTGGTGGAAACATCTTGCTCTTACATTGTTGAGTTCTCCTGTGAATTCATTGCTACTTCCAGAATCCTAACACAATAACACAAAAAGAAACTCTAATACAGGCAATAACTAATTATCTTTAAAATGTATTTAGGATGAACAAACTGAAACCAAAAAAAAAAAAAACCAACCAAAAAAAACACCCTGTGTGGCTATGAATAGTGGGTTAAGATTTGGCTAACAGACAAAAATAAACAGCAACTTAGATTGTCTTGCAGTTTAACCTGTCAACATTTTATTCTTCACGTACTGAATGAGAGGAAATTGCATGAAAGAAAGATTGTATTTCAAGAAATCAGCTAAGCATACCAAAGTTTTCCCAAAGGCCTTGACATTGACATAAACAAAGTAAAATCTCTAAGTCTAATAAGTATGGCTAAGCTTAGTTACTCCCTACTCAGCTCCAGGCCTTAGGCTAAGAATAGCAATAAATATAAAAATATCCACCAGTTGTCATTCAACTCGTGCGCATGTGCCAGAATCCCTCGCTTCCTTTCCCTCATGCTCTGAGTCATCAACCAAATTTTCTCTCCCTGCTAAAAGTTTTTTAGCAATTCAAAATAAAATCAGTGGAAAAGTTATTTCTTGGAAAGGTTTAAAAGTGGGTGAGATTCCTGTTTATGTCCTAATCACGCACAAAGACTAGTTGTTTAATAACCATGGTATTTTCAAAAATGAAGTTTTTAGAGAATAAAGCATATCCAGGATAGTTAATCAAACACAGTGACAAAGAAAAGGACTTCTGTTTGGTCCAAAATTATTCTGCTATTAGGTCAATACTGAACCACACATGGACTGTCTTGGGCTTCTATACCAAACTGCTGGTAAACAAGCAGTAGCCACCCAAAAATCTTCAAAATGGAACCATGGAGACCTCTGTCCTTTCTGAAGCTGAAAACCTTGTACCTGAAAATAACTAAGAAGATTCGGAGGTCATGGTTTGATTTAATGTATGGAGGTCATGGTTTGCTTTAATGTATGCCACGGAGCCACGATGATGGGGAATGAGAAGCAAAGAGCAAGTTCAAAAAGCCGCAAGCACCAGGAAAAACGGGCTTTGGTGAAAAAGTGTGTTGATTTCCCTTTAACTTTCTGAGTATACCGTGAGATTAACCCTCATTCCGTTGAGCTAAATTTTATCCATCAGCACAACTCAGAGGTCACTTAAAATCATAACTTCCTTTTAAACATTCTTATGATATTTACTAGCAAACACATTCCGAAAGAACAGTCACTTCCACTATATAGAAAGAACTTAATTGCTAAATTTAAAACTGACTACACTTATTCACAAATGAGGGCCTCATCTTCGTTGGTGACCCCTAGGTCTTCCTTCTCTTTTCCTTGACTCAGCAGCTGAGCTCAGCTTCCTCTCTCTGACCTTCCTTTTCCAAATGCTGGAGCACAGCAAGCATTTCTAGGTCAGCAAAGGAAACTATTACTGCCTTCCAGGAGAACAGTATCTTCTGTGTATTCGAAGGACTGAACAAGAACAACGAGTAAGAAATTCAGTGTACTAACCTCAGTTCTGACCCTGCCTAGGGCATGGCATCAACTGCCTCTTGTCTCTATTCTGTTAGGGGAAAAAACTCCACGATCCACCCCTATAGCTGATTGTCATCGGCCACCTGAATACCCGGCTCAGCATAGCCTGGCAGAACACCTTCCCCCACCTTGCCTGGCTCGCTGGCTATGGCACTGTCTTCCTGCCCAACCCACAGGCCCATGAGAATGACCATATCCTCATCCTTTCCATCCTATACCATGCATTCTGCCACCACTTATTTTTTAAATAGTTTTAATGACATAAAATTCACATATTGTAAAATTCACCCATTTAAAGTATGCAATTCAGTGGTTTTTAATATATTCAGAATTGTGCAACCATCACCACAATCTAATTTTAGAACATTCCCATCATGCCAGAAAGAAACCCTTTACGTATCAGGAGTCATTTCCCAAATCATCCCCACCTCCCGCTCTAAGCAACCACTATCTTCTTTCTGTCTCTATGGATTTGCCTACATGGATATTTCACATAAGTATGCGTGGTATCTTATGACTGGCTTATTTCACTTAGCAGCATGCTTTCAAAGGTTATCCACATTGTAGTCTTTATTACTGAATAATACTCCATTGTATGTATATGCCCCATTTTGTTTATCCATTCAGTACTGGATGAACAGTGGGCTGTTTCCACTGTTTGGCTGCTATAAATAATGCTGCTATGCACAAGTTTTTGTGTGAACCTGTGTTTCTGTTTCTCTTGGCCGCCACTTATTTTTAGTACCCACTCTGCTCTTTGTCTCCTCTTCTCTGGCTTCAAGTCCTCTTTAAAAAGAAAAAGGCTTAGGAAACAGGCATTCACATACCCTGCGGATACAATGAAAATGGCACTGCCTTTCTGGAGGACAATTCCCCAATATCTATCAAAATTTTAAATACACACAGTCTTCAACAAAATTTTAAATACACACACTCTTCAACCTAGAAATTCCATTGCAAGTCCCCTACAAATAACCCCTTTACAAGTTTGCAGATCACTATAAGGATGTTCTCTACAACACAGTGCATAATAAATGCAGACATTAAGAAAATAAATTTAAATACTGTTCGATAAGAATCACAGAAAAGCAGTACAGTGGACCACTATTCTGTTGATTAAAATAAAATAAAGTAGAACTATATAATTGTATGAAAGACTGTTCCATATATTAATTAAAGATATCAAATTACAGAAAATGCATATATTAAATGGGTTCTCTCAGATAAAAGAGGATATATTGTGTGTGCTTGAATGTCCATATAAAATTTCTGAAAAGATACTTTTTTAAAGATGAGGATTAAAGGTTTTAGAGAAAGAGAAAATCACTTTGCATTTTATCTCCTTTTTGTACAACTTGAATTGTTACTATAAGGATACTTTAGAATTTAAAATGTATATTTTAAAATACTACAAATACGTCCTAGAGTCCTCTGAAACCCTACTGTGAATCAGCTGGGAAGGGTGTGAGAAAATGAATGCCAAGGAGAGAAGAGACACACCAAAGAGGAGCTAATGATGCTGAAAATGAATATCACCTGTTTCATAATCGACCCCTGGCAACCCTGACTCTAACCTCCAAACGGAAAGCATCATAGGATTCTGACTCCTACCCACATTTTCAGCAAGGCACTATGGTGCTATGGGAGAAGGACAGGTGTCAGACAAGCCTGGGGTACTAAGCCAAGCTCTGCCACTTACTAACTATAAAACTTCCATTCAATCCCCCTTCTCCAAAAATCCTCTACGCCAGACTATAGAGTAACCCGTGCTCTTTCACCACTATTTAGTAACTATACTTGAGATGCCAACTCCTAAGCATGTCCATCAGCCCTCCAAAACTCAGCTCTAAATAGTACGTCTCACAGAAACCTTTCTGAAAACCAGGCCTCCTAATCCAAACCTATATACGTGTTTGCACATCCTCTACACGGGTGTGTGTCTTCCTCTTCATACTGGTACTTAGTTTACTGTTATTTCATGCATCTTACCCCTGCCCCTACAAATTCTAAGGGTCTGTACCTAACCAAAAATTGTTGGGCACATTGGATCTAAAACTTGCTGGCATGTGGTAAAATATTGCTTGTTGATGTTTGAGCTGTATCTGGAAGGTTATTTTATTAATCATTTACTGGTAAAAACTTGACAAAATTATTGATGAATGGTAAATGTGAGCACCAAATGCTCACAGGAGCATTGATCATCATTTTGGGTTTTTGTCAGTTTCTTTCTTTCATTTTTCTCAATGCACATCCACAACTAGCCAAGGTGATTTGCACCAACTACACAAACACAAGTGTGTGTATTTCAGGACAGATCAAATTCCCAAAAAACTGTGATCCATTCTTCAAGACCCTGCCTCCATAAAGCTTTCCTTATGCCCTCTCCCTCCCCACCCTAGCAGCTGATCCCTTCCACCTTGTTGCTTCCTTGCTCCTCATTTAATTTAGTAATTATTGTGTAAATATTTGACACCTTCCTTAGGCTGTGAACATCCCAGTCTTGCTCATCATTGCATCCATATCACCTTGGATGATTTGTTACACATAGGAGGGGACTAAAGAAAAGCTATTTAAACACATGAGTGAGTGAGTGAAGATTAATTTTCACTCTCAGTACAAATTACTGAGAAGCTGTAGAGCCTCCAGCCCTGAGGGTATATCTATCCTACTACCCTAAAATACCAAACCTCTTCTTCCCCAAAGAAAACTAAAGTCTAGCTATCATGATCAGAATAACATCCTTAACCCCCCTCCCACCTCCTAACCCATCTTCACATTCCAAAGGCAAGGGCAACCCTATGGCAGAAAACAATGATATTTTAAATAATTAAATGAAGAATAAATAGCAGCATTTGGGGAAAGTGGGTTCAAGTTCTGGTCCTGCCACTAAACAGCTGGATGATCTTGCATTGGCCACTAAATTCCTCAAGCCCTCAGGCTCCTCATCTATAAAAGAAGGGGTAAAATCTCTATCACTTCCAAGGCCCCCATCAGCTCTAATACTCTAGGAATCTATGAAGAAGAAAATTCATTTCATTTTCTTTCCTTTCATTTATTCAACAAGTATTACTATATGTTTGTGATGAACTACATAGTGATGGACTATGTGTTTATTAAACAAATCCATTTTGGTTTTCTCTTAAGCACAAATTTCCCAGGTTCACTTGAAAGTAGCTATGGTGGCCAGAAACAGTGGCTCATGCCTGTAATCCTAGCACTTCAGGAGGCTGAGGTGGGTGGATCACTTGAGCCCAGGAGTTCAAGACCAGCCTGGGCAACAAGGTGAAACCCCATCTCTACAAAAAAAAAAAAAAAAAAAATTAGCCAGGTGTAGTGGTGCACACTTGTAGTCCCAGCTACTTGGGAGGCTGAGGAAGGAGGATTGATTGAGCCCAGGTGGTCAAGCCTGATCACACCACTGCACTAGAGCCTGGACAACCACACCACTGCACTAGAGCCTGGACAACAGAACAAGACCCTGTCTCAAAAAAAAAAAAAAAAAAAAAAAAAAAACTCACAAAGTAGGTATGGCTATGAGTTCTAGCCAATGTAATCTGAGTGGAAGCAATGTGCCCTACCTCCAGCCTGGCCTCCTGCACAATCCATGTTCACTCTCTCCCCTCTCCTGCCAGCCAGAGACAGATGATTCAATGAGGGTTCCAAGGCCTTAGAAAATGACAAGGCCACTAGATGAAAGATGTCTGGGTCCCTGAATGTCTGCATGGGGCAAAGCCCTCCTCTTTCTTCCAGCAGGAAATAACCTGTATTAGTCTGTTTCACACTGCTGATACAGACATACCCAAGACTGGGCAGTTTACAAAAGACATTTAATGGACTTACAGTTCCCCGTGGTGGGGAGGCTTCACAATCATGGCAGAAGGTGAAAGGCACACCTCACATGGCAGCAGACCAGATGAGAGCTTGTGCAGGGAAACTCCCCCTTATATAATCATCAGATCCCCTGAGACTCATCTGTCACCACCAGAACAGCACAGGAAACGCCTGCCCCCAGGATTCAACTACCTCCCACTGGGTCCCTCCAACAACATGTGGGAATTCAAGATGAGATGTGAGTGGGGACACAGTCAAACCACATCATAACCTAAGTTAAACCACTGAGATTTGGAGTTCTTTGTTACAGCAGAGAGCCTACTCTGACTTACGTAAGACATATCGCATATATATTGTCATGTTTAACCCTCTTAACAACCTGACTGGTAAATATTACTATTTATATTTTACAGATGAGGAAATTGAGTCTCAGTGAAGGGAAGTAACTTGCTCAACATCATACTGCTTCAAAGTGGCACAGGCAACATTTGAACCTATGCATCTCTAACTCCAAAGTTCATCTTCTTTATTTTTTGGGAGATGATTGCTACCAAAGCTCCTCTATACTTCCCTCCTTGCTTCTGGGTACCCTTCCCAGTTGCAAACAGTTCCTGCAGGTGCCGCTCCTACATAAATACACTTGCTACTGAGAAGCAGTGCAGGGCACGATAAGCAGGCCTAGCTAGGAAACCAGAGGCAAAGGAAGGCCAGAACCAGGCTTTGCTGTCCAGTCCAACCCTGGATCTGACTCAATCAGTCTGTGAACAGTAGAAGATAAAAGCTCCTCCTAAGCCCATATCTTCAGAAATATCAATAATATGCTCTAGGAAATAATCCAGAGATGACTATACTATTTTAATTTTCCCTTAAAAGAGTCAATCTAACATCATTAAGAGTGATATTTAAATGCTAATTGAAAAAGCACTGTTCCCATATCTCTAGACAAGTATTTGCATGTTAATTAATTCTGGGGATAAGAAGACCGGCTTCCAATACGAGGTGTCAGAAGAGAGAGTTTCTTTGCAGAGGAAGATAAAAGGCTATGGCATAGACATAATTAAATTACCTGGCTTCAAGAGTTCTAAAAAGAAATAAGCAATCCTTTGCAATGCAAATCCATATTGCCTCTTTTGTAAAGGGCACATTCTAATGAAAGAACCAAAATATAGATTTCCAACTTCAATACTCTTTTAATGTAGTGCCCTCATCACAGATCAAAATGGCTTTTACCAGAACAGTGGCTAACGAGCTCATAAAGACTGTCAATATGGGAGACAGAAACCTAATGCCCTAGAAGCCAATAAACCACAAACACACTCTGAACTGTCACAAAGGATGTCAACTTGATTTTTTCAAACAACAAACCATTTCTTTTTAAAAGGAGTCATGCAAATTAGTACAAACTCACAAACCACAGACTCAGAATGATGGCCATTAGGCTGAATATTTTATAAATTAGGTTACCTCGAAAGACGATAATTCAAATAAAGCATACACTCAACTTGCTACACTTACACTATATTTGTTGGCATTATAATTTCTATGGTATAACTTTCACTGTTTGCACTATTGCTTTTCATATATGATCTCATCTTAGACCTGGAAGATAAATAAGTATAAGTGCGCCCACTATACAGATGAAGATATTAAGACTCAGAGAGAATATATGGTTTAATCAAGATCATGGAGGTAAAGAGCAGTGAGGTCATGTCTAGAACCCAGTTTTCTGGATCTAATTTCTATGTTCTTCCCATGCAATTATATTATCTGTCTTCCACTTCATTTAGTTGCTGATTGTCCCTACTACTAAGTTCATTATTGCTATGATATTCCTAAATGTGCAAAGGACAGAAACATTCAGGGAATAATCACATTTCCAACAGGCTTAACAAGTTTTTCTTTTTGTGCTCTTCTGTAAAGTTCCACTCCAGTAACAAAAGTATACTGGTTAATTCATTTATCACACAGACATATTTTGTAAATACACGTGACAAGGGGTTATATGTGGTATAGAAAGAGCAATTATTAAGTAATAGGAAAATATAAAAACACTGAGCAAAAGCCATGAAAAGGCTATTCACAAAAGAACTACAAATGGCCAGATGAAAACTAGTTCACTGTCAATAGTAATTAAAAAATTCAAATGGAAAATACAGTGAGTTATTCTCCAGGTTCACAAGAGTGGAACCTATTATAACTCTGGGAGAGAGTTTAAAATGATAGAACTCACTGGGGAATATGAAGGTGCAAGCTGTATGATCCAGAAATTCCAGTTTCGGGAGTCAATTCCAAGGAGACAGAAAGGCACTAAAATATGTATACTTGTGAATGTTCATAATCACATTGTTTACAACAATGAAACAAAACAGAAACAACCTAGGTTTACAACACAAGGAGATTAATTAATAAATTTTTATGTTAACCAAAAAATATTCTATAGCCATTGGAAAGAATTATGTTGAAGGTAAATAACTAAAACATAAAACTTTGAATGAATTATAGAAAACCCAAATAAATGGAAAGATACTCTATGTACAAAGAGGAAGATTCAATATTGCAAAGACATCAATTCTCTTAGAGATTTGATTGTAAAAGCAATTGATCTATAGATTTAAAACAATCTCATTAAAAATCTCTGCAAATCTGAGTGTGTCTCTGTGTGTATTTGTGGAAATTGACAAGCTGTTCTAAGCTGTTCTAATCTTTTCATTTGGAAATGTGAAGGATCAAGAATAACCAAGAATCTCCAGGAACTGGTAAAAAGAAGATGTGGTCCTCAGTCTACTAAGCTACAGTAATCAAAGTATGTGTTATTAGCTCAAGGGAAATACCCCAGTGGAAGAGAATAAGGAGTCCACAGCTGGACCCATTCATATATGGATATTTGATTTATGTTATGGAACAGGCTGTATGGCAGAGCAATGGGGAATGGATGGTCTTTTTGGTAAGTGCTGCTTGAGCAACTGGATATTAATGTAGCATAAAATGAAACTTAACCCTAACTTTTCAACATACACAAAAATTAATTCCATGTGGATTATAGATCTAAATGTGAAAGGTAAAAGAATAAAGTTGATAAAAGATAACATAGGAGGATATCTTCATGACCTTTGGCATAAGTGAAGATTCTTGAGCAAGCCTCAAAAAGTACTAACAACAAAGAGAAAGATTGGTAAGTTGGACAACATTAAAATTGGGAAGCTCCATTAACCCTACTAAGAGAGCAATAAAGGCAAGCCACAGAGTGGAAGAAGACATTGCTGACACATATAACCAACAAAGGAACTTACATCTAGAATATATAAGTACAAATAAATGAGAAAATGTCTGACAGTTCTATGGAAAAGTAGGCAAGAGACAAATACTAAACAAATACTTCAACATGCCCACCCAAAAGACATCCAAATGGTCAATAAACATATGAAAATGTGCTCATTAGCCAACAGGAAAATGCAAATTAAAATCACAAGAGACTATAACAAGCCTACCAGTTTGGATAAAATCACTTAAGACAGACAAAACCAAGTGTTGCCAAAGATAAGGAACAACAGTAACTCACATAAATTGATGATGGGATTGTAGATTTGTGCAACCACTTTCACAGTATTCCCTAAAGCTGAACATACACATATCCTATCACCTGCCAATTCCATTCTTAAGGCATATAAACAAATGAACAACTTTAAAACTGCACACGTATGCCAAAAGACATGTACAAGAATGTTCATAGCAACATTTTTCATAATAGCCCGCAACTGGAAACAACCCCAATGGCCATCAACAATAGAATGGAGGGCCAAGAGTGGTGGCTCATGCCTTTAATCTCAGCATTTTGGGAGGGCGGGGCGAGTGGATCACTTGAGCCCAGAAGTTCGAAACTAGCCTGGGCAACATGGAGAAACCCCACCTCTACAAAAAATGCAAAAATAATAGCCAGGCATGGTGGCGCATACCTGTAGTCCCAGCTACTCAGGCGGCTAACTTGGGGGAGGATCACTTGAACCTGGGAGGTGGGATTGCAGTGAGCTGAGATTGTGCCACTGCACTCCAGCTTTGGCAACAGAGTAAGACCCTGTCTCCAAAAAAAAAAATAAATAAAGTATATAACAAAAACAACAGAATGAGTAAATATTATGGTATCTTCTTTCACATGAAATAATAAACTGCAATGAGAATGAATAAACAAATAATACATGTGAAAAACATGGATGAATCTCACAAACAAATATTGAGTAAAGTAAGTAAAAAAATCAAAAACTACAGACATTTCATTTACGTAAAGTTCCAAAACAAACATTATAATGTTAGATTCAAAGTAGCTATTATCTCTGGTGGGGAGGAGGAGGCCATGGGAGGCTTCTGGGGGTACTGGGAATATTGTTGCTTGACCTAAGTAGGGGGCAGTAAATGGATGTGTTCACTTTGTGATCATAAACTGAGTTGTACACTTAGGATCTGTGTACTTTTCTGCATGTATGTTATATTGCCAGAAAATGTTTTAATCTATATTTATTGGCTTGAAAACATGTTCATGATATATTACATGAAAAAAGCTGCTTAGCAAATTATGTTATTCTTTTTTGAGATATATAGAGTAGAAGCATTCTTATCTAACACATTTAGGATCAGAAGTTAATTGCTTAATTTCAAAAGCTAGTGAAAGTGAGGATTCATAAAAAAAAAAAAAAAAAAAAAAAAAAACCCACCTGCTGCCTAAAACATTTTATTTTAACTTTAACACTGAGGACTTGAGTATTTGCTGGCTAGAATTCCACATAATCTTTCCTGCATAAATCATATCCATAATCCATCTTCTTCTCTATTTTCAGTTTCAATTTCCTTAACATGAAACAGAAATTTAAATACACTTGTGAAGCAATATGAATGTTGAATCCTTTGTGACTTTTAACATTTATTTTCAAATCTTTCAGTTGTTCCACCTACTCTGAATTCTAGAGCAATTGTTTTAGAGATTTGTTTTTATCACATTTTGCTAAAGCATTCAACCTAATTTTAGTGGCAACAACTCTGTTTTTATACTCATATTTCATTGGTTTACGTAATATCTAATTAGATTACAGAATTACAGTAAGTTCAATTGGCACAAACAGTACTAAGAAAAAAACAAATGGCTCTTAGTGAGCACACAACTTTGGTTCTAAGAAGGAGAAATTTAATAGCAGAATGCATTTAGCCTTAAGAGTGTTTCCAATGTATATACTTAATTCTTTGCATAAGAAACAAGGAAAGATATACTCCAAAATGTCAATACTGGTTTATCTTAATTGAAGGAGTTTTTGGTGGTGTTGAATTGAATTTGCTTGTGTGTATTTCTTCAGAAGACTTGTATTGATTGCATTTAAAATACATCTTTTCAGGTCATAAGAAGCTTACAGCATTCTGTGGTATACTGCTGAAGAGTGGTGGTGGTTGGAGGAAGCAGATGGCATGAACCCTGCCTTCCTCTAAGAGGGTGTGAAATGTGATGATTCAGGCTTTTAAATTAAATGCATAAAGATTCAAACCCCAGCTCTGCCATTTACTAGGTGTATATCCTTGGGTGTGTCTCTCCTCTAAAACTTAGGTTTCTCATCTGTAAAATGGGGATAATGCCACCTACTGCAAACAGTTGCTGTGAAAATTAATGTGATAATTTAGGATCCAAAGCCCTAAACACAGGACCTGACACACAATAAACCTCAATGAATGTTAGCTTAAAAAATGACAAGAGTATCTAATAGAGGACACAGAATAAATGTATACATGATATAACCAAATAAATGCAAAGCATCACAGCACAGCCTACTGGCAACTGAGGAAACACAAAGTGAAACAAGGGACCTGAGAGAAACGAGGCCAACCAGGGAAGGCATTTATCCAATAGAAGAAGTGGCTCCAATTAAGGCTTAATGGAAGTGAAGAATAGAAATGAACAGTTTAATATTTCAACCAATCTCTGGAAGGAAGAGGATATGAACAAATCATAAATAAATTTGTTAATATCACTTGCACATGGCTGGAGCTTGGAACATGCAGAAAAACATGCAGAAACCAGATCCTTTGTGAATGTGAGATTTATTATTTTAGAAAGCACAGGCAATGGGCTTTTTCCCTAGAACCAGACAGAAAGGACAAGGCCCGAGGGTCTGGTTGGGTACATGTGAGAGGGAGAACATCCTGGAAATGTGTCCACACCCACTTGAGTATCTGTTTCTTGAAACCACGAGTCCTTGGCACACACATTTCTATTCTAAGTTAGGCCCGCTATCTCTTGAGAGTCCCTATAGGAAAGTTTCATTCCTTTAATCAACACATCTTCTTCTACAGTGTTCTGGGCACCGTTCTAGGCACTAGGAATAGAAGGTTGAATAAACAAGCTCAGTGCCCTCAAGGAGCTTACATTCCAAATAGAAAGTCTGACTCTTTATCTTCCAGCAAAGGATGGTTGATGCCATTAATACTAAAACCATCTGTCTTCTGAAATGGGTGCAGTGCTCAAGAAAGAGAAGCAATCGACCAATCACCAGGACCAGTTTCACCTTGAAGTTAATTTTAACCTCTACTGAAGGTCAAATGAAAGCTAGAGAAAAGCATTAGGAGCACTGCCAATTCAGTAAAGGGACTGCAGGGCATAGCCAGAGAAAAATCCCAGTGTGGCCAGAGGAAGCTTGAAAAGTTCAAATCAGATAACACAGCTCAAAGGGCAACTCCAAAAAAGTACACTGTCACAGGTGACAATTGGAAGTCTATTAGCTTTTGTTTCAATCAGAAAAAGCAGTATCTTTAATTACATTAAGTATTCCATTATTACATTCTCATCACTAAAGGACTGCACATTTTTGGCTAAATAAGGTGTAGTAAAAGACATTGCAATGGGGCAGGGAGGGCCAAAGAAGACAATGCATGGTGGCACAGCCTGTCTGCTAAGCTAAATCCCAGAATCTTAAGATTCACTAAGGAACGCTTGGGGAGAAAGAGTCTCAAAAATAACCAGAGACTTAGTAACTTGACTGGTGTAAGCTGTCAGAGGATGAACGATGACAAGTAGAACAGGCAGGCGTTTTGAGTTTTCCATATTTACCAGCTATATCTCAAAAATAAGATTTCTTGTAGAATGCTTTCCCTTCAAATATGAATAATTTAAAGATCTAAACAAATGTTCCTCAGAAGGCAATAAACTACCTTTTTAAGGAATGTCAATTTCAATCACTTTCAAAATGCTTCTGTTAGCGGTTCTTAAATTATGCCTCCCAGGATTACTGGTTGGAGTTCCTCAGTCTGGATCAAGGTATTCTGCTAAAATCACACATGACAGTCTTTTACTAATTCACAGAAAAAAAAAAACTTAATAAAACATTCTCAGCTTTAGTATTTTTCCCTTAGTTTTTTTCTAAAACCTGTGGCACTAACTAACGCCTTTCCAAAGAATGCTAACAGAAGACATGAGAACAAAGAACAAATAAATTTTACTAGGAAAAAAAATGAGAAATAGCCTATCGTGCTCAGTCTAGCGTCTTGTTACCATCCACAGGTGTGACTGGAGTTGTGCTTTTAATATTGCAAACTCTAATTCAATCCTAGGAGGGCGCACCCAGGAGCCGGTTCATGCCCTCTCACCCTCAATAAAGAGACTTACCTTCTCCCCACACAGCTGCATTGTGGATACCATTGTAATGCATGGGGAATATTACTGATTATTGGGAAAAATTACAGCTCCAGGAAACAGATGACCTCAGGTACACTTTGTGAATCTGTTTCGGCACTTATAAAATGCTTACTTCACAGAGAGCTACATGGATCCTGCACTCTAAAGAGCAGTGTAAACTGCCAAGTGCTATGCAAATGTACACCATCATCATTATTATTACTATTAATATGATTTACTAAAACTTCCTTGTAAAAACAAAAAACCAGTAACTCCCCCTTGACCTCTCTCTGAATAACTCTTCCAAAAGCCCTTTACTCTCTGAGCTGCAGGCAACTTGTGATAAAATAATGTTTCTCTTCAGGCATAACAAATGCATCAATCTATTCGTTAATAATGTCAAAAATATTGAGTCTTTTTTGCTCTCTGGAGTGGACCTAGACTACATGTTACGTTTCTGATGTATAACCATGCTCAAGATTTTAAATTTCCATTCAGCCATATCTCAACCACTTTCCTAATAAGAAAAAAAAATTCAGAATTTCTGAATTGGAGAAATTTAATTATCTCAAGTTCATTCCTCCATGGGATTTTTTTCCCAAATAATTCAAAACTGGATAGATGCCTTTCATTTATATAAAGAGGATAAAGAGGTATTTATCCTCTTTACCACACTCATAGAAAGTTAAGTCCTATAATTCCTCCTTACAGAAAAATGTATCACAAAAAAAAATTAGGAGAGAAAAAATGAATTTTTATATATTTCTATGAAAGTAATTCCACTCCCTGTAGACAAAAAGAAACCAAAAATATGATTACTAAATATCACAAAGCGTTCCACAATTTGGAAGAAAACTGTCATAAGGATACCACCATCTCTTCCCTAGCAGGAAGGTCAATTTCCAGAGCAATTGAGACTCTTAAACCCTCCCCCACCCATGAAACATGTAAAAGAAAGAAAAACCTAGAAAGAGCATGAAGAAATGTATCTGAAACTTCGAGATGACTTTATTGTATTAAAATCTATCAATAAGAGGACTAAGAAATCATCCTCTGTATACCCTTTGTCAACCAAAAAGCGCCACCAACCAACCAGCTGCACAAACAAGAAATGTTGAAGTTACCCTAAAGTCCTCCTTCTCTCTCATCTCCCACATCAAGCCCTGTTCTCTTGTATCCCTAAACATTTCTAGAATTCTCCCCCTTCCCTCCAGCAACTCTGCCATGGCCACCTCTCAACAGGGTTAGTGCGATAGCCTCCAAACAGGTCTCCCTGCCCCTAGTCTTGTCACTTCCAATTCACTGCTCACAGAGCAGCCAGAGTGATCGTTCTTAAGCAAAAAAAAAAAAAAAAAAAAAAAAAGTTGATGATGTCTGATCCCCTGATTAAAATAACTGCCCAGGAAAAACATCCTAAAACCATAATGTGATTTACAAGACCTTTGAAAATGTAAGCCGTGCTAATGGCTCCAGCATCATCTTGGGACCCTGGCTGGCTCTTCACACTCTGTCTGCCCACCAGACTGAATAAAATTCCCTGAACCAGTCATACCCTCTCTTTGTTTCTGGGCTGCAGGAATGATAGAACAACCAAAAGAAATCGGGTTTATTTCTCTCATTTAACAAGAAGGCCACAGGTAGGCAGCAGCAGACACTGATGAACATTTCTGTGGTTTCAGAGCCAGTGGATCATCACCATCCTGACACTATACTGACCCACATGTCATCCCTGAGATGGGGGGACCCTGGAGTCCCCTTCTGCCAGGGGCTTGGGGATTGTGAGCACAGCCTGGGGCCAAACTTACACATATGCACACTAATAAAAATGTTGCCTGTGCAAAAAGCAAGATGACAATGTCTTCCCAATTTTCCATTTTTTGCATTTAAAAGTAGGTAATACTCTTTATTCAAAAGAAATGCTAGACAAAAAAGAAAAAAAAATGAAGAGGAATTTCTAGACTTGAATCCAAAATGCTAATAAGAATTAAAAGAAGAAAAAGAGGTATATATTTGTTATTCATTAGACTCTCATTATTTCAGATTCGAAAACTCAAAATGAGGGAGGCAGTTTATCCACATGAAAAAAAAAAAGAAGAAAATATTGACTTGACTTGCAGCGCCCTGAAACTGAGCTGTGAATTTGCCCTTCTCCTTTGAGCAGATTTTTTTTTAATAGAGAGGAAGTTAGTTTCCACTCACTTTTTTCTCTTGGGTCACCCCAAGTTCATACCAAGGACTCAGTATGTAAAGCCATAAAAGAAAACGGCAACAATGATACTAGAAATACAGAACCAAGAGCTTTAGATCCAGAGGGGTAGCATAATATGGTAGGAAAAGGTCAGGTCAGAAGTCAGCTCTACCTCCTATTTGCTGTCTGGCCTACAACAGGCTAACTTAGCCTGAGTTCCAGCCTCGTCATCTGTCAAGGGAGGGAAAGGCTCACCTTACAGAGATGTGAGAAAACAGATGTGAAGTTCTAGCATAGTATAGCACTCAACACAATATTATCACCATTCTGTAAGTGCTAGAGGGTTCAGAGTTGCTTACGTTTTAGCCACCAATACTCCAATCAATGAGAAGGCAAATATCTTAGGAAAAGCAAACCTCATTCATGTACTGCTCCCCACCAGTCAATGAGACCAGCACTGTTCTAGCCTCCCCACAGGAAAGTTGACTTGTTTTTGTTTTATTTAGCTTACCTGTTCTTTACTGTTTTAGCACTTGGAAAAGGATAAATTTTACAAATAAAAAAATAAGAAATGCTATATATGTAAAAAAAAAAAAGTATGATACTATATCTGGACGGGTTTGTAGGAAAGGAGTCATAGCACTGCTTCTGGAAAGGGAAACTGAGGGACTGGGGGCAGGAATAGAAAGGAGACCTTTGGCATTTTTAACTTGAGCATATGTTAGCAGTCCCAAATAAGTAAATTTTAACTATTAGCACATAACGGTAAATAAAGGTCTCTATATCATTTAAGGTCCAGCTCAACTTCCAACTTGCCTCAGCCAAATATTTGCCAGGCAAGCCCTATTGCCCATGAGGCCTTTACTGACCTCATGGCTTTTCCTGCCTGACCTCTCCTTTCTTTTAATGTCTACTGCCCTCATCTCCATAAGTTAGCTTCCAATTACATCTAATGTAATTGTTTGTTAACTGGTTCAAGAAAGCCAGACATATCTCTCCAATGGACTACAAACCCCTTAAAGACAAGGAAGAAGCCTTCTGAATTCCTTATTGCCCTCAGCCTCATCCCAGAAATGAAGACAATAAATTCTTATTGACAAATCACTTGCCTGATGTAACCCCCAGAGTAGCAGCTGCAATTACTCACAACATCGGCCCGTTTTCTTTATTTAGAAGCTATCATGATGCAGACCAGAAAAGGCAGACTATCACTTTAAAGACGAGGCTTTTATTTAGCTTAAAAAAGGTTTCCAGTTATTAGCCTTTGCAAATTTATTTTAAGCTTATTGGGCTCTTCCTTCTGCTGAGTTGAATCTTTGTTTTAGTTTTTTATTGAAGTAGGGTAGTATTTCCTTTAAGGTTGGAAGGAAACAAAGCACAGAAGATGGCAGGAAAGCAAAGCTCATCCTTTGACACCACAATTTTCTGAATCTGCCGTATTCATCCTCCTTTATATTAAAGCATAGGCAGGATTCTTCAGAAAAATCGCAAGAAATCCATCAGGGCTCAAAGCATGCTGAGCAACAGAGAATTAAAGCTGGGAAAATTATTGAGAATTTTCTCTCCATTCCTATTTGTCATGAAATGAAACTAGTGCTCATAATACCAATTTGGTCACACAGTGAACTTTGCTGAAAATAAGGCAGAGAGTCCATATTAGGCAATGTGCAGCCTACTAGAGCTATAATAGAGGTATGAACTTAAAGAGTTGTAGGAAGTGTGAGCTGTGTCTTCTAGGAGCCCAGGATAATGGGAATGAGATGACATCCCAGGTCTGCTGATCCTCCTCCCACCTGTACCACCTTCCTTTCGTCGTCCCTAATTCTATAAATGGCCACTCCACCCACCCAATTGTTCTGGTCCCCAAACAACGAGTCATCCTTGATTTCTCTCTTAATCTCATTCCTCACTTCCTGAAAGTGACCACTTCTCCCAGTTGTCCTCACTGCCAGCCTTGTTTAAGCCACCATCATCATCTCTCACTCAAACCACCACTAGAGCCTCCTAACTGGTCCTCCTGAAGACACCCTTTCCCCTTCTCCCCCGTGTACCCTTCACACTACACACAGCCTCAAAGCAACCTTTTAAAGAATGAAAAGCTGACTCTATCATTCTCTTCCAAAGCTTCCCAGTGTAATCAGACCAAATCTAAACTCACATTAGAGTCACCTGGAGAATTTTTTTAAAATGCTGATGTCTGGATCCACAGAGATTCTGATTGAATTGGTCTGTGATATGGCCTGAGCCACCTCAATGGCTGCAAAGTGCAGCCAGGGTTGAAGACACTGCCAGCCTGCCCAGTCTCATCTCCTACCCCTTCTCACCCTGTTCGCTAGACTCCTACCTCAGCGGCTTCCTCTCCCTATCTCACGTGCCCACCTTACAGCCCTGGCTTTACAGGCCCCTCTGCTTGAACCAGTCTTCCCCTTGATCATCACTTAGGTTTTGGCTCAAATGTCACTCACTTCTTCTGGGGCACCCTTCCAATATCTGCTAAAGCCACCTCTACCACTGTGCATAGTGTCAGCAAATCATCACTAAAGAAATCAGCAGAGAACTGTGGAGGCACCTGAAGAGTAAGGTGATTCTCACACTCACCCAGGATAAACATCCCTACAACAGTGCTGGTATGCAGTGGGTGCTTGTTGAATGAATGAATGAATGAATGAATGGCAAACAAACCAATGAAGACAAGCGCCCTTAAATGTAAATTCCTACTGAGAAGCCACCATCACACACCTGTCTGTGCTCTGATTGGGCATACTGTGAGCAGTAGATATGAAATTGCTGACTGTGGGGTAGGACAAATTATACGTGAAGATTCTAACATCTCAGACATCTTATTTTCTAAAAACAGAAAACGGACACTGCTAACCTAGCTCATTTTTCTTACAAAACAAAAGCAAGAACTAAGAAGATCTCTCATAGTAAATAAAACATGCCTGGATAAAATAAATAATGAGCCTTCTGGATTTATTAGTCAAACTCCTAAAAACATGGCTGGTGTTTAAGACCTTCCATAATTGGGCAGAAAAAGTACACTTTCTTCTCCTCACACACACTCTCCCCACAAGTCATACTAAGTAGCTTCGCTCTTTTCCAAGAGAAAACTCATTTATAATTAATTAATCACACAGAGATTAATAAGATAATGGTTTTCTCCTAATTAGAACTCCTTTGGCTAACATTTCTGTATTTTTTTCTCTATCCTCTTTACTTTCTTCCTTCCATTTCAGCTGAACATCCTCCCCATACTTTTGTGCTGCTTCTACCTTGGGACCCAGGCTAACAAGTGACTGGTGGTCTCCATGTCTCTGCGGGCTGGGTTAATCCAATTATACAATTAGCAGCCTGACCTTGAAAACCAAACAATACCTTTGCCCTTGTTTGCCACACCCCACCATCAGATGGGAGTAACTGACAAGGTGGTCAGCCCCATGTCAGTTTATTTTGAAAAGAGTAGACTCCCAACAATTTCTATTCCTGGAAGTCCAATGAACAGTCCTTGTTGTTCTCCCATTTTCCTTTGGCAACTTCTGCCTATCTGTGGAATTTATTAATAGCTACATATTTTCCTGTATTTCCTGGTGCTTTTTTTTCTGGAATCAGACTGAGATAGGGTGCCTGTAAACCTGTGTACCAAAGGGATTTTTGAATTGCTTCCTAAAAGAAAAAGTCATGGTTAATAAGTTTCTTTCTTGGCTATAGAAAGAGAGGTGGGGGTAAAGGGAGCAGTAGGACAAAGGAAGAAGAGTGAGCTGGGGAAACGATCCCAGAGGGCAAAGTGCAACAAAGTGGAGAAGAGAAATGATTTCAAAATAGTCAAACAGTATTCTCTGGGGACCAAAATGAAAGATGAAGAGAACCGGTGAGAAAAATAAAGGAATTAGTTTTTTATGCAAAGAATCTAAGAGAAGATTTTTTTTTTCCTTTCTCGAGCTAGTTCTAAGCAAAGAAAGGAAGTTTGTAAACTTTCAAGAAAGCTGGGTGAAGGTTTTATTATTATTCATATATGCAACTCTTTTTAACTGTAATAATTTTACCATAAATTGGTAACAGATTTTTTTCTCCTCTCATGCTATGTTCCCACTCCCCGTTCCCCCACCCATCGCTACCTCCAAGGCAAGATTATATCAACAATTACTATTTCTGTGTTTTTTTCCATTCTAGTTACATCATGTCCACTAAAAGTAAACATTTATAACATAGCAAATTGTGTAACACAATACACTTCTCTATTTTGCTGGTCCTCAAAACTTCAAAAGTAATAAAACATTCTACACTTCCAAAAATTAAATGCCTTGGTATTTCAAGTTCTTAGTAGAATGTTTCTTAGGCCTTGAATTCCAGGAAACCTGTGAGGATAGCTCAAAAGAGACAAAATACCACAAAAGCACAACAAATAATGGCTGCAAAATGATTACAAGAACTTATTTGATTTCATAAGATTTAGCTCTGAACAGTCCCAGCCTCAAGTTTCCATACTTCTGTTTCTTATAATAAAATAATATAATAAGACTATATGCTTGAGGTTAAACTGTGTATACCCAGGATCTTAATGAAGCATTCAGATATAAACCAATATAAAATGGTATCAGATTAAAATCTACCAAATCTAAAATTAAATCTAAATTTTCACGTAAATCAAGCTAATAACAAAGCAATTTGCCTTACCAGTTGAATAACACCAAACATAAAACCTTCCACTGCATTTAAAACATGAAAACAATTTTGTTTTATTCAAAGCTGTGGTGAACTATAAAGAACCACAAATATTTTAATTAAAAGAATTAAAAGTCATAATTATATTAATAACCATTAATATAAGTCATGGTTATATTAATATTAATATCAGTTAATATTAATATTAATTTAAGAGTCATGGTTATATTAATAACCATTAATAAAATAAGTTATATTTCTTAGTATACCATCAGAAACATTTAGTTATTGACTCAGAGATTTGTGTTTATTTTCTTAAATATTGTGGAGTTTCTAAACAAGCCCCCAAATTTCTTTGTTTGATAAACAACATAGTAAGAATAGCAATGGGGAAAACTCTCATGCTCATTGTTAAACATGTGTTCTGGCAGATCTTTGGAATAGATTCTAAACTCTAATCTCAAAACATCTGCATTACTTCCCCACAGGGTAGAGACTGGTTTTAATTCTATATATGGTAACATACCTTTTGGAGCAAATCCAACCATGATAACAGCAGCAATGAGGATTAACTGACATTTCATTAACTGATAGACTTCATTTCTTAGAAGAAACAAATGTAGGGTGTGAATACACATGACTAAACTCTAATGATAGGAGAAATATACCAAAATATCTGACACAGGGTCCTGTGCCCTCTTCTTCCAATGTATGCTGAGTCCAACCACCCTTTTCTATCTGCACCACTGCCACCCTTGTCCAAGCCATTGTCCCTCACATGGACAGCAACCATAGCCTCTTCAACAGCCTCTCTGATTCCTCCTGGATCCTCTACAATCAATTTTCCTACTCCAAAGCCAGAGGAATTTTTTTAAACTATCTACCAGATGATGATACTCCCCTGCACTTTTTTTTCCCTACCCTTCCTCCTCCTAACAATTCTTTTCCTACAGAAATGGAGAGGCTGAGCAAACAATGTCCTATTGCTATTGTCTCCTTCTTAAGCTCTAATGAGAACCAGGCTAAGAAAAGTTATCTCAAAAATTAGCACATTTTAAGCAGTGATATACTGCTACTCTCAAAATTTGGAACAGAAAAACGACGTTATTAAAACCTCATTTATCCAGAAGCCACATGTCTGATGAGCCCAATTTTCCAGAGCACTGCTGAGAAGAACTAGAGATGGGAGAGATGAAACAGGAGGCTTGTGGGTATCACAAAGTCCATACATTAAACTTCCTTTGTATTTTAGATGAATCTAATAAACTTGGCCATCTATTTTTCTACAGATAACCAGGGACAGTATGTTTTGGGAGATTGGAGACTCTTGGGGCAGCCACATAGGCAGCATTAGAAAATGAACACATAACCTACCAGAGAGAGAAGACAGTAAAACCAAGAAAAACAGGCATGAGAATTCAAAAAATACAATATATGGTCTTCGGCATAATGAAAACTCTACCTGGAGTAGACTCTAAGTGTACTACTATATAACAGCACAATGTTTCCCAAATGATCTTGAGATAATACGAAAATCTTCTAATGCTTTATTAAGAAGATGGGGAAATATACGTATGTTTTAGTAAATTTTCCAACAAAAGTGGTTGGAATAGTTTTAAGTGATGGTGCTTAAAAGGTTACAATTCATTCATCCCTTAAATGAAAATTTCACTCAGCCATGACAATGGTAATCAAGTGAACAAATAGACTGGCAAATAAATTAACTGATTTTCTGTTAAACTGAATCATTTCTGTCAATGGCGGGTTCAGCCTCAAGACAGTGCTCAAGACTTCCCACCTGCAGGTGTGCCAGGAGAATGAGAGATACCTTCCAGTGTGGATGAAGGCTAGGAGGTTGTGTGTCCTGCACTGCCTGGAAGTTCCCTGATACCTGATGTGCCAAGAAGTTAAGGTTTTGTGCCTACATGGCATGTTCTTGTAAGCTCTTATCACTGGACCCATTTCCTCTTTGGATTGTTCCTCCTTCTTCTACTCCTATACAGAAAGGCTTCCTACTGCTTAGAAGGACTTTGCCTTTCTTCATTCAAAAAATATTTATTGAGCATCTACTACACAGCAGGCCCAGTTCTGGATGCTGAGGATGCAGCAGTGAACAAGGAAGGCCCTGGAATAAAACAGCTTACACCAGCTCTGCTCTAGGCCTTAGAGATCCAGGCTCTGTCTTATCTCCTCTATCTTTGTGGCAGGTCCCTGTGTGGCTTACAAGTGGTCTGGTCCAGTTCACCAGGGCCAGAGTAATGGGCCTAAGTCTTACAACAAAATTTTATTCCTTTTAGTGAGGGTGCTTTCCTAAAAATGGACATATTCACTGGATCATGGCTTAACTAATCTTAATATCGCTGAACTTATGGTGAGTCATTCCCAACATTCACTAACAAGTATTTATTGAACATTTATTATTTGCACTGTAACACACATTTCAGATATATTGGTGAACAAAAAAGAGAAAGATGCCTGACCTGTGCCACTCACTTGGAGGATGAAGGGGCAAATACTCACTAAGTAATGAACATAAATAAATTTTTTAGTGTTTTAGATAATTATTAGTGCTTTTTTAAAAAGTGCAACAAAGTAAGGGGAATCAAGGATGCCAGGGCTGATTGTAGGCTGATTAAAATTTTAAACCATGCTCAATAAACAAGTATACATTTATGACTTGATATCTTTATCTTTTCTGCTTTCTTTAGAATTGTTCTAAAGATGGATTTAGTTGGGCTTAGAACATGGCCCACACCCACCTAACAGTTCATCTGCCTAAAAAGCAGCAAATTTTCCAAAAATATCCAATCTGTACCTTAATCTTTAAAATAATCATATGCTACTTTTTCTTTTATTGAAACAAAGTTATTTACTTTCTATCAAAATATTACCATCAGAAAGTAAGTTACCTGGGGCTGAGAGGGGCTCTGCGGAGCAAACTAACAGATCAATAAGCATCACTCAACCTGAAGAAACTACAGTATGTGGCTACAGTGCACTGGCCACGAGCTAATGCACTTAGGCTCCTAAATCGGCTGACTGGGATTCCAATGAATTACACCTAAAGGAGGTATGCCTGTGGGGCAGACAAACACCAGATGTTCTGCTCTGAAATGCCTGTCTTATTTGTAAGTTTGTGTATTCATATGTTGGGAGCCCTAGGTTTTGTGATGCTGTTAAACAACCAACACCTGGAACCTGAAGACTAAGCCTGGCTGAGTTGAAAATCATAGGGTAGTTAGTTCCACTGTCATGTAGGGCATATGACAAAGCTAGAACAGAGATTTAAAAAATTTTCCAAATTAGAAGGTGATATAAACCTATGCAGAGGAGATGCAGGACTCTGCTGACATGTGGCCTTCTAAGCCCACCACTCCTTTGTGAGGGATAAGGCAATATTTGGGAACTGTATCTGATATGGTTTGGCTGTGTCCCCACCCAAATATCATCTTGAATTGTAGCTCCCATAATACCCACATGTCATGGGAGGGACCTGGTGGGAGGTAATGAAATCATAGGGAAGGGTTTTTCCCATGCTGTTCTCATGGTAGTGAATAAGTCTCAAGAGAGCTGATGGTTTTATAAAGGGCCATTCCCCTTCACATGCTCTCTTGCCTGCCACCCTGTAAGATGTGCCTTTGCTCCTCCTTCACCTTATGCCATGATTGTGAGGCCTCCCCAGCCATGTGGAACTGTGAATCCACTAAACCCTTTTTTTTTTTTTTTTATGAATTACCCAGTCTCAAGTATTTCTTCATAGCAGTATGAAAATGGACTGATACAGTAAACTGGTACTGGAAATGAGGTGCTGCTATAAAGATACCCAAAAATGTGGAAGCGACTTTGGAACTGGGTAACAGGCAGAGGTTGGAACAGTTTGGAGGGCTAAGAAGAAGATAGGAAAATGTCTTCCTCAGAAGACAGGAAGATGTGAGAAAGTTTGGAACTTCCTAGAGATTTTTTGAATGGCTTTGACAAAAATGCTGATAGTGACATAGACAATAAAGTCCAGGCTGAGGTGGTCTCAGATGGAGATAAGGAACTTGTTGGGAACTGCGGCAAAGGTGACTCTTGCTATGCTTTAGCAAAGAGACTGGTGGCATTTGCCCCTGCCCTAGAGATCTATGGAACTTTGAACTTGAGAGAGATGATTTAGGATATCTGGAGGAAGAAATTTCTAAACAGCAAAGCATTCAAGAGGAAGCAGAGCATAAAAGTGTGAAAAATTTGCAGGCTGATGATGCAACAGAAAAGAAAACCCCTATTCTTGGGAGAAATTCAAGTCAGCTGCAGAAACTTGCATAAGTAACAAGGAGCCAAATGTTAATTGCCAAGACAATGGGGAAAATGTCTCCAGGGCATGTCAGGCATCTTTGAGGTAGTCTCTCCCATCACAGGCCCAGAGGCCTAGCAGGAAAAAATGGTTTCATGGACCAGGTCCAGGGACTCCTGCTGTGTGAACCTAGGACTTGGTGCCCTGTGTCCCAGCCATAGCTAAAAAGGGCCAAGGTACAGCTTGGGTCATGGCCTCAATGGGTGTAAGCCCCAAGCCTTGGCAGTTTCCACATGGTGTTGGTCCTGCAGGTGCACAGAAAACAAGAATTGAGGTTTGGGAACCTCCACTTAGATTTCAGAGAATGTATGGCAATGCCTGGATGTCCAGGCAGAGGTATGCTGCAGGGGTGGAGCGCTCATGGAGAACCTCTGCTAGGACAGTGCAGAAGGAAAATGTGGGGTTGGAGCCCCTCACAGAGTTCCCACTGGGGCACTTCCTAGTAGAGCTGTGAGAAGAGGGCCACGTCCTCCAGACCCCAGAATGGTAGATCCACTGATAGCTTGAACCATGCACCTGGAAAAGCCATAGACACTCAACTCCAGCAGTGAAAGCAGCTGGGAGGGGGGCTATACCCTGCAAAGCCACAGAGGCAGAGCTGCCCAAAGTTGTGGGAGACTACCTCTTACATCCAGCAGGACCTGGATGTGAGACATGGAGTCAAAGGAGATTATTTCAGAGCTTTAAGATTTAATTACTGCCCTACTGGATTTCAAACTTGCATGGAGCCTGTAGCCCCTTTGTTTGGGCCAATTTCTCCCATTTGGGATGAGTGTATTTACTGAATGCCTGTACCCCATTTTATGTAGGAAGTAACTAACTTACTTTTGATTTTACAGGCTCATAAGCGGAAGGGACTTGCCTTGTCTCAGATGAGACTTTGGACTGTGGACTTTTGGGTTAACACTGAAATGAGCTAAGACTTTGGGGGACTGTTGGGAAGGCAGGATTGGTTTTGAAATGTGAAGACATGAGATTTGGAGGGGCCAGGGGTGGAATGATATGGTTTGGCTGTGTCCGCACACAAGTCTCATCTTGAATTTTAGCTCCTATAATCCTCACATGTAATGGGAGGGACCCAGTGGGAGGTAATTGAATCATGGAGGTGGGTTTTTCCTGTGCTATTCTCTTGATAGTGTGAATAAGTCTCACAAGATCTGATGGTTTCATAAAGGGTAGTTCACCTACACACACTCTCTTGCTTGCCACCATGTAAGACGTGACTTTGCTCCTTGATATGGTTTGGCTGTGTCCCCATCCAAATGTCATCTTGAATTGTAACTCCCACAATTCCCACATGTCGTGGGAAGAACCCAGTGGGAGGTGGTTGAATTATGGGGGCGGGTCTTTCCTGCGATGTTCTCATGATAGTGGATGAGTCTCACAAGATCTGATGGTTTTACAAAGGGGAGTTTCCCTGCACAAGCTCTCTTCTCTTGTCTGCCACCATGTGAGATGTGCCTTTCACCTTTGACTGTGATTGTGAGGCCTCCCCAGCCATGTAAAACTGTAAGTCCAATAAACCTCTTCCTTTTGTAAATTGCCCAGTTTCAGGTATATCTTTATCAGCAGCATGAAAACAGACTAATACACTCTTCCTTCACCTTCTGCCATGATTATGAGGCCCCCCCTGCCATGTGGAACTGTGAGTCCATTAAATCTCTTTTTCTTTATAAATTACCCAATCTGGAGTATTTCTTCATAGCACTATGAAAATGGACTAATACATTATCCATTTTACCATCAGATATATTTTTTTGTTCTAACTGTTTGGAGTATTTCTTTTACCCAAGATAAGTAAAAGCTACAACTCTTAGTATAAATATGTGTCCAAGTGCCTCATGACTGCTAACCACAGGGATCCTGAGCTCTCATAGCTTAAACACACAGTGTTTATTTTACTGGTCTACTTCTCCTGAAGACCTAAAAGGGCCTATAGCCTCAGTAGTTGACAAAACAACATATTAAAATTCCTCACTGATCACTAACATAACCTAAAATCCCTGCTTTTGACATTAGCATGGCAGATATCCTTAGCAGGCCTAAACAGAATGGCCTTATAAGTGGATCCAAAGGGCTTCTGAATCATGAGTTAGCCAGATGGTCAGCATCTCCAGTCCTTTATGCTAACGTACTTTGGAAGGCTACCTGGAAACCGTCAGCAAAAGCCATGCTTTACCCTCCACTGGGGAATGAGGTCCCAGCGGGAATGAAGTCCCAGGAATGGGAATGGTCATAGCCCCCTTAGCAAGTAAAGATGCTTTAAAGGGCTCTCAAGCATACATGCCCCACCCTTGGCAAGTACAGATGCTTTCAAAGGTTCTCAAGTACACTGCAGGTAGTTACTTGCCGGCCCGACTACCTCCACCCTTAAGTAACTACAGTATGAAAAATGCGGCTGGCAGTTGAGAATAAAGCTCTGGAAAGCAGATTCAAATTCCAGAGCTATCCTGAAAGGAGCAAAGTAAAGATAAAGGATTTTTTTGTTTGTGTTTTTGAAACAGAGTCTTGCTCTGTCTCCCAGGCTGGAATGCAGTGGCACGATCCTGGCTCACTACAGCGCCTTCTCCTGGGTTCAAGTGATTCTCTGGCCTCAGTCTCCCGAGTAGCTGGGACTACAGGCACACACCACCACCCTGGCTAATTTTTGTATTTTTAGTAGAGACGGGGTTTTGCCATGTTGGCCAGGCAGGTTTCGAACTTCTGACCTCAAGTGATCCGCCTGCCTCCGCCTTCCAAAGTGCTGGGATTACAGGCATGAGCCACCACGCCTGGCCCAAGATAAAGGATTTAGAGTCAAGTATTTAAAACCCTGATTGAGGTCAGTACTAGGATTTGTTTAAGCAGTGATTGGGAAGTTTTTACCAACAGGTACTAAATGAATGTTTTGCTTCCTTAGTTTTTGTCTTTATGTGTCATCTGTTCAAAATACAGCATGTATTAATCTTCATTTTCTTAACAGTGTTTAATGAGGAATAATACATATTAATGTAGGTTTCAGTTAATAGTGATTGACTGAACTTCCTGTTTAGATCAAGAGGCTCTCAACAGGGCATCAGCTGGTGACAGACTGCCCTCACTGTAGGTAAACAAACACCATCCAGGGCTGAACTTCCTGATGTGATTGGAGAGATTTTTGTGATCTGTGCTTTGTAACTTCCTTTGCTATTGGTCTAGTAGTAATTCTTTATGGTAAACAACCAGAATCTACTTTTTTCTATAATTATGTTCATAATTTTTTTAAGCAAAAGAAGCAAGATTTGTATTTGTGGAATGTCTCTCAAGTTTACATTTTTTATTTTTTCCACAATACAAGAAAGAGTATAGTAGACACAGGCAAGTTACCAGGTCAGTTCAAGTGAGAGCATTCCCTGAGGCTGGCCTAAAATTAACTAAGATTGTTTCTATCGAACTTCTACAAAGACAGAGTCCCTCTGAGAACCTCTTAAAATTAAAGTTCAGGTTTTCTGTAAGTAAAATGTTTACCTCTCTATCATACTATAATTTCCCTTATTGTGACATCTGCGATGTGTCCATTTAAAAGTTACATGGTATGATATAATTAGGTAACTTGGATAATGACATGTACATTCATGTCTAAAGACTTTACTGAATATGAATGTCAAAATATAATTTTCAAAATGTTAAAAGTATAATCCACATGCAAATATATAGTGAGCATGTCAAAGACACACATACCTCATTAATGAAAACAGTAAATTGGCTAAGAAATTGATACGTATAGTCGGTTTTAGAAAAAAAATACTGGAATAAGATTCTAAATTACATACAAAATGTAGGTTTTTTTGTATGTAATTTAGAATTTTTTGTATGTATTTTTTGTTTTTTTTTAATGTAGTATGTGAATATTCTATAGGACAATAAAACAAAACCTTTAGAGTTATCTTTTCTACCTGCCAGAAATTATTTGCATCATATCAGTTTTCTCTAAGTTAACATCTAAAACGAAGTCACATCCTCTACAGAATCAGATGAGCCTTAGGTCTTGTTAGACAACGCTCTACTATGACTCTGAAAGATCATTCTTTCATCTTATTACCAAGTTCTGGGTCATTTCTCCTAGTGTGAATAAAGCCCCGATTCAGTTGTCCATGATAACTACACTTCCCTCTCCCTGAAGAACTCGCCTACTAAAAAGCCAGAATAGAGGCTGGATCTGAGGTTCTGGAGTCAGATTTATATGCCCAAAGTTCCTTTCTACATTGCACATTTCTACATTCTTCCTTTATTAGGCTTCTATTGCAAACATTGGCTTTAGGTTCTGAAGTAGCCCTGCTTAAACAGTAGTCTGCTTAAGGGCAGGAACATAATGTATTAGTCTGCATGTTCCTCACAAAAGCCCAGGAGATCTTGCCCCTAAAGGTTTATTCATTCATGTAACAAACATGTCCTGAGTACCTACTACGTACAAGGAGCTGTTTTAGGTTTGTTGTACTGAACCAAGTTCTATAAAGCAAATCAGCACAGACAAGAGAAAATGCCCCTAACGGACTTGAAATAAATGGACAAACACAAAAAGAGTCTATCACAAATCTGAAACAGGGAGGAAAAGAGAAAAGCTTAAAAGAGAAAGCATGCCAGTGCTGGCAGCAAATGATGGGCGTGTTGGGAGATAAATAGATAAAACCCATAATAGAAAGCAAAAAACAGATAACAGGAGAATTGCTCAATACTGCAGACATGACTGCTCACATATTCTTTAATTAATGATGATAGTTAATTGGATTTGAAGAGAAAACCTAAAAAATAAAGAGGAAAAGTGACTTAAAATTATTTATATGTGAGTTAAAAACAAGGGAAAGGCTGGAGTATCACTGAAGAAGCCCAGCACTCTGCCAGTTTTTAATATAGCATGACATCCACTAGAGAGGCAAAGTGGACTCTTCTGTGCAAACTATGTCCCTGCCCTAAAAACCTTCAGGGGCTTCTTGTTTGAATAAAATCCATTCTCCTGTCCAGGACTTATAAGGCTCAGCAAGGTCTGGCTCAATCCTGGATCCTCTCCCCTTTGCTCATGAAGCTCCAACAATATGACTTTCTGGCAGGTCCCAGAACACACCAAGCTCCTCCCCATCTTGGCCCTTTGAACTTGCTGGCCTCTCTAGCTAGGAGGCTACTGGCATGGCTAATTCTTGCTCATCCTTTAGGTGCCAGCTTCAGTGTCACTTCCTCTGACAGCCCTCACTCACCCATCCACCTTCATCTTGCTATTCTCCAACATAGTTCCCTCATTTGTTTCCATGACAGCAGGGATCTTGTCTAGGTCATTAACCATCATGTCCCCAGAATAGTGCCTGGCAGACGTTACGCACTTAATATTATTGAAAGGTTGCATGCAGTTAATATGAAGAGCTATAGTACCACCAGCCAGGGCCCATGTCAATCCTAGAATAGCTGTGCAATTTCTAGTGGCTTCTTGGAGGGCTTACTGCTACTCCTGCTAGGCCCTGGCCATGGGATAAGGCAAGGCACTATCAGCCCTCACATCTGTGAACAGCTCTGGGTAAGCCCCAAAGATACCTGTTTCCAATCAACTCCCAGAAGAGACTGCAGATTAGTCTTTCTTCCAGAAACCTCTAAGTCTTAGGATTTACCAAAGCCAAAAGCAGGTCCCGAAGGGGGACTGGATCCCTCAGTCAGGCCAGATACAAACACCCACACTTTGGGGCTTTCATGCTTTTGCAGATCACTTCCCCAGTATGCCTTGCCATACTCAACGCTTAAGAATCTTGTTCCTGGCTGGGCGCAGTGGGTCATGCCTGTAATCCCAACACTTAGGGAGGCCGAGGCGGGAGGATCACACGAGGTTGGGAGTTCGAGACCAGCCTGACCAACACAGAGAAACCCCGTCTCTACTAAAAATACAAAATTAGCCTGGTGTGGTGGTGCATGCCTGTAATCCCAGCTACTCAGGAGGCTGAAGCAGGGGGAATCGCCTGAACCCAGGAGGCGGAGGTTGCCGTGAGCTGAGATTGCACCATTGCGCTCCAGCCTGGGCAACAAGAGTGAAACTCCATCTCAAACAAAATAAAACAAAACAAAAAAAAGAAGAAGCTTGTTTCCTCCCCTTCACAGCTGCACTGTGGCTCCCTGCTTCTCAGCCAGAGTTCAGGGAGACAAGGGAAGGATTTCTGGAAGGTGCGAGAGGGGACAACAAACAATGATGAAGGATATTACCATCTACTGAACTCACATTCTGTGGTAGGGACTATCACCTAACACTGCACTGAATCTTCTCTACCATTCTGGGATGCCACTCAAAGATATATGCATAGCTCCAATTTATATAAACGTATACTTACCATATGATATATAATATTACATAAAGTATTTCATATATATATATATATTTTTTTTTTTTTCTCCACTTTACAAGCTGAGCAAACCACTTAAGGTCCCACAGCCAGAGGGCAGAGCCAAGACTGAGACTGTGGTCTAACTACCTTTAAAAGCAGTATTATCTCAGCACCCTCCAGTGTCTTTACAGGTAGTCTGAAGGAAAGAGTGGGAGAAGAGGGAAGTGTAAGGCCACCTGACACCACTGCCATGCTCCTTGCCCTAGCATTAAAAGGGAAGGAAAAATTAGGCCAGGAGCAGTGGCTCACGCCTGTAATCCTAGCACTTTGGAAGGCCAAGGCAGGCAGATCACGAGGTCAGGAGTTCGAGACCAGCCTGGCCAACATAGTGAAACCCTGTCTCTACTAAAAATACAAAAATTAGCCAGCACTGTGGCGCATGCCTGTAGGCCCAGCTACTTGGGAGGCTGAGGCAGGAGAATCACTTGAACCCGGGAGGCGGGGAGGTGGAGGTTGTGGTGAGCTGAGATCGCACCACTGCACTCCAGCCTGGGCAACAGAGCAAGACTACGTCTGAAAAAAAAAAGAAGAAGAAGAAAAATTAAGAGGAAGGAAAAAAAGAGAAAAAGTAGGGAAATGAATAAGGGAGAAGGAAAAGAATAATACTCACCCTTGCTTTCCCGTCTCCCTGTCTCATGCCCCTCCCCAGTTCCCAGCCCTAGGTCTCCCAATACTATCACCAGTACCTGCCTGACAAGAGCCCTCTCTCTCCTGGGTTACAGAGGAGGTCCTTTTCTGCTCTGACTCCAGCCTGATGGAAACACTCCATTTTTGCTACAGGGCCGCAATACAGCAATGACTTATTGGCTTCCTTAATAGGAATTCAATACGTTTTTCCATAAAATAACATTACATTGTGGTTAAAGTTTATAATACTAGTGCCTTTTTATTTTTTAAAAAAAGTGTAATAAAGATCCACTAATCTGAAACCCCAAAAGTGGTGAAAACCATTCTTTTTTTTTTATAACTCATTTGGCAGCAAAACCTGACCTGACCTGAACTCATTTGGCCTGAATTCATTTGGTGACAAACCTGACCTGAACTGACATGAGGCTATTTATAGTTTTTATTTATCCACTGCGTGTGAATATTCATCAGTTTCACTGCAGAAATATTAATGTGCTTGATTATAGGATCCTGCTCCAGACCACACTGCTATATGACTGGTACATGCACAATATTATCCTTCTTTCCTTCTTTAAAAAAAAAAAAAATCCAAATTCAGCAAAATCTGGTCTCAATGGCTTTGAATACAGAATTGTAGAACTGTATTTATTCAGATTTAACCTCTTTGAACCTTGGGTTCATCGCAAGTCTGAAATTAGATTGTAGCCAACATCATTTTTGGAGGGAAATACATTCTTAATTTCAAACAAGCAACTTAAAAAGGAACTTTTGGAATACCACTAATTCCTGGGTTGGGGCCTAACTGTATAAAAAGTATGCAATAAAGAAAAAATTCTTCATGATAAAAGGTTTTCATTCTGCAAAAAAAATTATCAGGTTCCACGTCCCATTCCCACATAATCTTCAGGGAAGTCCAACTTCCGGAAAGAATGGCCAATCTTCTTGGACCACTCTGTGTGCTGAGGAGCATATTGGAATATTAGAATGTGGACCGAGGAAAAGAGAGGTAATATTAGAAATCCTGTGAACTGCTTCCATTCTGTCATACTGTTCATTTATGTTTCTGCCAAAGTTGTGTTTTTATGATTTTTATTGCAACTCAGAGTTAACCTTTCTAGCAGAAAGAAAGCATCAAATGCCCCCACTTCAAACAAGATGGGTTCAAGGGAAAATCCCAATCTTCTTTAATCATTTTATGAATATGGTGAATCCTGTAGCTCATTAATTTTCTCTCTTTTTGTTTTGGCTGCTAGAAAATCCAGAGCCAAATTTACAGCCTAGCTCTAGCCCCATATAGAATTTTATATTACATGTTCTTTGCCCTAACCCTATTCATCCTAGCATGGTTATTTTTCTCCTAGCCTTATTTTCCCTTTACCTTAATTTCATCTATTCATTTTAGGTGGTGGTGGTAATAGTGTGTGTATGTGTGTAAGTTTCCTCAATATCTTTTTGTAATAAGGTGGAGAAGGGATAAATAGGCAAATAAGTAATTGTATACTTAATAATGTACTGGCATGGATCCATTTACTTCCAGCTGTAAAGACTTCAGTAATATCAGAACTCTAAATCATTCCACTTGGTTAATTACACAAATACTGAGCCATAATTAAAACCTTCTATACCAAAATGCCCACGACCATCATTCATTATATGAAAATAGTCACAAATTAGGAGAAACAACAGAAGTACCTTACCTACATTGCACATTTCAGATATAGAGTCACCTGAGATATATGGCTAAGACTGGATTATCACATTTCCCGCAAGGGCTGAGGAGGTACTGGTTTCAAGTGTCAACATACCTGCTGCCTATGCCTCTACCTCACATCTCCAGACCACCAGTCACTTCCCCATAGCACAGCTTCCTAGTATGAGACTGTGAGATCCCCACTTCTCTCCCTGGGCCTCCTACTTGCTAGAGTTACTGGAAGACATTGGAGTTACTAAAAGGAAGTGGGGAAGTCCAAAAGAGTATTCATAAAACTCCCCTAAAAGCCAAACATTTTCTGTTCCTTGCATCTGTTGATCATCCATTTATTTTTTTTCCAGTAATTTCAAAGCACTAGAATTTGCCCATATGTAATTCATACTTCTGAATAGTTGTCCAGTTAAAATTAATGAATGAGAAAAACTAGAATTTAAGTAGAAAACAGTAATCGAGATCCATAAACAGTAAATTTGGACGTATAAGCAAGTGTGCCCTCCCGTCACCACAAGCTTTAAGAATTATGCAGCTCTATAAGAAGTGAAGAGGGGGTTTACATGTGCCCAACTTGGAAGCTGCAAATTCAAGTACATTTTAGATATGAGTAAGTGGCAGCTAGGTCAGGGAACCCAGTTTCTTATTCAAAACTGGAATCTAATAGAATTATATTTGAATATACCAAAAACTTTCCATGGTTAAAATCAGAGTGCAGAGGAAAACCATTCTTTTTAAAATGCAATTATTATTTTTATTTTATATAGTGGTGGTACTAGAAACTGATCTATTGTGATACCAAAACAAAACAAGAAAATCAAGGAAGATTTTGCAAGGTAGAAAAACTTTGGGTTTTAAAAGCAACAACTACTTATGGTGAATGTTTATTGTTTTTATTAAACCTCTAGAATTATGTATAAGTAATATTTGATGTTACTTGGATTTATTTTAATTTTACCTTGCAAAATTTTCAAAATTAAGATGCTTAAAATCTCTTTTAAATGGTTGCTTATGAGGTTACCATCACAACAAAGTGGTACCCAGAGGGGTATGGTAAGCAGAATGTCAAAGATCTCTCCCGAGAAGTCCCATTACCCAGTTATTCAATCATGCACTTAACTAGGTACTGCTATGAAGGGACACTGCAAGTGTGATTAAGGTTACTAATAAGTTGACTAGCGAGATTAGCCTGGATTATCCAGTTGGGCCACTGTAATCACATGTCCTTTAAAAGTAGAAGAGAAACACATTAGGGGAAGGCAGGGAAATCTAAAGCAAATTCTGCACACTGTGGCTGCCTTTGAAGATGTAGATGGGCAACCTCTAGAAGACCCTGGGTAACAGCCAGCAGTTAGTGCTCTCCAAGAAAGGCAACTGGGCCCCCAGTACAACTACCACATGGAACTAAATTCTGCCAGTGAGCCTGGAAGTGGATTCTCCCCTGGAAGGCCTACAGGTACAAGTCCAGGCCTGCTGCTCCCTTTACTTCAGCCTTGTGAAGGCCCTGGGCACAGAAGCCAGGAGAGCCATCCTGTGCCAAGCTTCTGACCCACAGAAATGATGAGAAAATAAATGGATATGGTAAGCCACTACATTTGTGGTAATCTGTTATGCCCGTAATAGAAAACGAATACAAGGGGTAAAGCAAAAAAGAACCAAAAATGAGCACATAAGAGTCTGTTAAACTCATTTATCTTTATTTAGTGATTTCAGCTAAAGCACAATAAATTACATAGAAACTAAAAATAAAATAGAAAACAAAACTACCATAACAGAGAACAGGATATAAGTGTGAAATAATCAAAGGAATTTTTAAAATAAAAAAAAAATGTTGCTAACATAACATTTTATTGCATAATTTCAAGCACTACCTTGAAATTGGAAATTTTGCCATTGTTTCTAAACAATTCAAAAGAAGATGCATAAAGCAAGGATCTGGAGCCCAATATGTGATCATAGTTGCCCTGAATATAAGAAGAGAACACTCATCACAGTCTTCAAGCATGCACCACCCTCACTAAAATATATGAGTAAGAATAATTTTAGGCTTTTATTATTGAAGGGACAGTAAGAATAATTACACAGGGAATTCAGCTTACTATAAGGAATAATGTTCTATTCGAGACCAGCCTGGGCAACATGGCGAAACCAAATCTTTACTAAAAAATACAAAACTTAACCAGACGAGGGCCTGTGGTCCCAGGTACTGGGGAGGCTGAAGTGGGAGGATCGCTTAAGCCTAGGAGGTGGTGGTTGCAGTGAACTGAGTTGGCCCCACTGCACTCCGGCCTGGATGACAGAGCAAGACCCTGTCTCAAACAAACAAACAAAAAGAAATAGCATCCTAGTAATTACAGCTCTCCAGCAATGGTATAGACTGCTTCGAAAAGCAGAAATGTTATTAAAAGATCCCTAGAATCCCATAGAAAAATTGGCCTAAAAAACCTCTATATTGTAACTCCAAAATTCTGATTCCATTAACTTAGTAACACAGGGAATACTGGCATTATCGGAGTACTAGTTAAGTTACTATTACTCTATACGCCACATTAATTCATTAAATTTAATATTAGGTATGCAGGACAATTGTCATAGCAACATAAATTATTAGCATTACAAGTTCCTAAACAGAAATATGCATAATACTAAAACGAAACTATTTTAAAGGGCAGACATTTATTTTTAATTCTGCAGGATTTCTTTTCAAAAGTGAACTTTGGTGTAGCCTCTGGTCTGGGGCGGAAGATGAGAATGGGAGGGCAGCCCGACCCCCCTCCTGATAAGGAAGGACCCAGCGCATAACCTGTTCAGGATCTGGAGCCGGACGAACACCTGACTCGCCCCTTCAAAACAAGATCTGCGGAATGGCTCGGGACACAACAAGAAATTGCCGGCAACCTGTGACGGCTCATTTTTACCGACAGTGGGAGGCGGGCAGTCGGAAGGAATGCCCATTTCTCCGGTGTTCCTTCCCAGAAGCAAAAGAAAGTGTTTGTTTATGCAAGATTTACGTTTCACTCAGGTTTGGGTTGGGTTTGTTTTCCTGGAGATGGAGCTGAGTTTCCCTGGTTTTGCTGGAGTGAGGACAAGCTGATCGCTCCGTATTTACCTTTCACTTGGGCCAAATTGGACAAATGCAAATAAACAGGTCTTGCAGGCGCCCCCCGGCAGTCGGCGCCGCCTCCCCGCGCTGGGCTGGGCAGCCGGGGCCCGCAGAGGCAGCCGGCGCCCTAGGGCGGCTGGGGCCGCGCGCCTCCCTGCCCCGCTGCGCAGCCCGCGGGTGCCCGGCCAAGCGCTGGCTTATCTGCAGCTCCCACAGCGCCCCCGCACTCACCAGTTCCTAGAGCAGGGATTCCGAGAAAAAAGAAAGAGCCGGGTTCCCTAGAAACATTAAATTAACACAAGGGATCTGGAAACAAAACAGCAGATGCCTGAAAGCCTTCTCCTTGACGGCTTCCTGCCTTCTTGGAAAATCTTTGCATTAAAATAGATTGAATTACCCTGCTCTGCCAGATGCTGCTCGGGAACTTCATTTTGGGCTAACATGAAAGGAGAGTTTGACATCTTTTAAAGGATTTTTCTTTTCGAGGTGGTTTGAAGGGCGCCTTTGGGTTGCTGACATTAGCAAGGACCCAAGGCTGAGCTTTTTGCATTACAGTCGAGAACTTTCCATAACAATGGCTAGCAAATCAGATAACAAAGATCATGGCGTGTAGAGGAGACGCGGTGGAGCATAGAATGAGCACTAAGGGTTCAGAAGCAGAGGTTGCTGTCTCTGGGAAGAGCCTAGAAAGAGCACAGGCCAGCCGCCTCCTTTTACAGGAGAGAAAATGTCTTTTATTTCTAAGCCTACTTATTTTGACCATAGCTATGAGAACTATCTAATGGCATTTCCAGAGAGTCACAAACAAGCAGAAAGGCTTGTGAGTAGTATTTTATCAGCCTCTTTGTTCTAAAGCCCATGGTCTAACCTCCACCGATCCCTATCTACAAATTAATCAGACCATATAATTTGTAAATTCAAACCCAGATTAATAACCACACACCTTGAACAGTGGGTCTTCAGCACAGAGTGTATTCCACTTTCCTGTCATGTTAACTTTCATATTTAAAGAATTTTGGTAGCTGAGAACAAGATCCAAAGCTTCCTATGAGGTATCAGGATTTTACAGAGGAAATTGTTTTTACTGGAGTAGGATCTTCTTTGACATTTAACTTTTTTTCATGATAAACTTTAGGAAAAGACGCTATAATCCTTAGTCGCTAATTTATATGTGTCATGCTTTCTAGTAAACTGGAAAATAACCTACATTCTTAAAAGGATTCTATGCTTATCCCAAATTTAGGAGCACGAGATGGGGGAGAAGTATATTACAACAAGATACTCTAAACAAAAATAAAATTAAATATCCTTGCCTAAGCATGAAAGCAATAAAACTCATCTTAAAGCAATGCAGTCAGACAAAATCACTGCATCTGTAATAAGGGTAAGTACACAACTCCAGGAGTTAGCAGCCCTAAATATTTCTGTTCTAATGACACACAAGAGATACACAAAATCTATCATTCCTCCCTGATGTACGAAAAAATAAAGGGCAATTTCATAACACCTTTGGTGCTTTCTAACTTAATAGCTGGCCTTCAGGAAAAGCAAGTATAATTTTTGAGTGTTTATAAGAAAGCAAAGGAAAATGTTGCAAAAAATTACTTGGCTCAAAGGCCACAGAGAAAGCCGGAATTTGCAGGACTCACCAAGCTACACAGCTGTTTTAAAACCGAAAGTCAAACAGCTTTTAAAAGGTATTAAGTATTTTCTACAACAAAATCATCAAATATACATACTTCTTTTTATCCTGCAAATAGACATTTTATTTCTATTAGAAAAAAACTATAGTTACACAAACAATAACTAGACTGCTGTAATAAATATAACTAGCCACATAATACTAGTCAACGATGGCTTTTTAAAAGATTACCAGAGAATTTCAAAATGATTCTGAATGATCAAGTGTGACTCGTATATTTTTTAGGTAGGCATTGATGTTAAGAATATGGCTTTCACAGAAATAGAATCCAATTTATCTTATTTCCATATATTAATCATGGCAACAAATAAAAATGATGACAAAAATCACTAAGATAGTTTCTTTAAATTTTTTTAAATTAAAAACCAAAACCTTAGGTAAATCTGACAATCCTCCCCCAAAATTGGTTTTCGAAAAAAAGTCTTCAGGTCATAGAAAAAATGTAGATGGCTTATAACCCTTAGAATTCCTTTTAGTTAATGAGAATCTCATTTTTAGAATTTCTTCAAACTTAACTGAAATGTTAATGAAAAAGAGAAATATTTAGATGTTGAGAAAAAAAGTTGTTCTAATTATTCTGCTTCACTATCTCATTTCAGCTCATCAAAGTTAAATAGCTAGTAAACAACTGGTCTGTTTTGGCAGATTTTTTTCTATTTAAAAATTCATTACTAAACAGATGAGGTTACTGCTAGTTAAAATTCTGAATCCAAATGCCATACATGCTGTTGTAAAAACTGTGCAGTTTTAAATATATTTTTACTTCTATATATTTTTGAATCTTTAGCCAAACTCCTCCAATAAAGTTTTAGTTTATGATGTTTTCTAAAATAAAAACATTTGTATTTTATGCTATAAAAATCAATAAATGTCTTCTAAAGTTAGGTGCTCCAAAATAAATGATTCAAAAGTTTTAATGAAAGCCCTCTTATAATTAAAGAAGTTGATTGGTAATGAGGAGGAAAATGGGAGGCATATTTACAATAAATCAAAAGCAGAATTGTGATTAATGGGCTCCACAATGATTATTAATGTTCTCCCTATAAAATATTGATGTTTGCATTAATTTAAAAGTACAGACTGGGTTTTTTGCTTTGTTAAATGAAAAATAATTTTTTTTCCTATTTTAAAATGAGAATGACTATTTTAAAAACAGAAGACTATGTCCAAGATCTTTCCCTTTCCCCATTTCAAAATTATGAGTTTTCTTTTTGTCTTTCTGAATTCTTGAAATCCAGTGACATTGTCATAGCTCTGAGAACCAAAATAATAGAAACCACTAACTGTAGGAGACAGCCTTGATGCTTTTGATTATATTTTCCTAGAAAGATTTTTATGATATTTAATCTTAATAGCTTTTTTTTTTTTTTAGGAACTCCTCTAATGCCAATAAATGAGAATCTAAATCTCAGGAGTTTAGGCAAATTTAGCCCATCAGCATAGCCTAAAAACAGGATAATTTAATAAAACCTAAATAATACATTAGTTTTTAAATAACATGTTATATACTTTAGAGATATATATATATATCCTGTTAAGATGAGTGGGTACCAACCTCATATCTGTATTGGAAATAAGCAGGGTGCAGATTTTTAAAAGGAAAAGAGGCTACACTACTACTCAGTCTCCTCAACATTTGGATGCAGGAGAGAAATGGAAAGAAAGTCGAGTTCATCAGGGCTGGTGCCCATCCCATGGCACTACACTTCCTCCTATCCCCTGACCACTGCCAAGTTTGGTCAGGATAGGTGGCTTCGTGTCTCTACATAGTCAGATACCTGTGTATTTTGCTGGGAGAAGGGGGAAAAAAATAAACAAATAAAAATAAAACTCTCTATTCCCAAACTCCCTGCATCCTTTCAAAGTCACATTTTATTAATGGAAATTAAAATGATGAAGAAAGAAACCATTAGTAACCTAAATGATAAGTTTCCCCTTAAAGACACATTTTATCACCAACAAGAGGACTTTCTTCTTTCACTTTCTTCCTTCCTTCCTTTCCTCGTTTCTCTCTCTCCCTCTCTTTCCTTCTTTCTTTCTCCTTCCCTCTCTCTCTTTTCTCTTTTTCTTTCTAGCCAGAGTTTGTGACTTACTAATTATTTTTATTCTGTTTGAATAGGGTCCCTGTTATCTTTTGTGATTTTCTAAAATGAAGTTAAGATTTCCATTATTTATGAGAATAAAACAGGAGGTTGACACTTCATGCACAAAAAAGAATAACCAAAGGTTACAATGACATCAGTTTTAGTTTTTATTAAGGGCTGGCGTGTGGTGCAGGGGGTGGCGGTGGGAGCAGGGTGAGGCAGGTGTGAGGAATGAGTTTGTTTCTTCCAAGAGAAGGATTTGCTTCGGTCAGTGTTGCTGCAGTCCCAATGAAGGGGCCCACTCTGCCAGCTCTTCTGGGTAGACTTCATAACAGAGTGGGCAGGCTCAATTCTCTAGGAAGCCTGACGTTGGCAACTGCATCTCATGGAAGAATTCCACAAAGGGTTAAATTAGGGTGAGATTGTCAACAGGCTTCAAAAAGGCAGAGTTCCAGGGCCCATGCCTGAGGTCTCATGGGCCTCCTTCAGGTCCTCGTCCCCACAGTCTGACACTTTTGGCCCTTCTCTTCTCCAGCTCCCCACCCCATTCTGCGGCCAGTCCTTCCTTTTTCCTCTAACCCTGCAAAAAATGAGCAGCACTGTTGTTTTGTTCCAACTGACAAAACAGCTAAGAAACAGCAGAACATGACTGCCCTTTGCAAAATGGGCCATGTGATCCTCCTAGCTCAATTCAACACTTACAGTAAAAACGAATAGAAAGGGACCTGTTTATGAAACTCTCCTGCTTGCCTTTGGAATACTCTCATCCTCTCCCTTCTCAGCCTCCTAAATACCCAAGTGAATTTATATAATGAGCTTTATTTTATCACCCTGAAATTCTTCCTCAGTCCAAATTGCTAATGTGGCAGGTTCCAGCTGCCCAAATTCCCTAAACAACATTGCCTGTTCCATAAAAAGCATACAATTACAAGCACAGCAGTCCTGCTCTGGTTCTTAGAACTATAAACTGACTACACAGCTCCCTGGCCCGGGAAGGCTATGAAACAGGCAACATGGACAATTTAAAGGTGTACAACATCCGAGGTTCCATTTCACCCTCAGGCAGCACGGAGTGGACAAGGTAAGGCCACCCTCCACTTTTCTTCTGGCTACTATATTGATTCTCTGGAAACTCTCTCTGCTCCAAAAGAAACCACCCAATCCCATGGAGAAAAGGTGACACTGAATTTGCACTGCTTTTTATGGTTGCATTTGTTTGACTAAGAGGGAGCAGAGTTCCATACAATAGACTGCTTTAGTTGGGTGACTTGAAAATAACACATACCAGATTAGTTCCCCAGATGCAGATTAGTACTAAGTTTGAATCCTTTCTTTTAAATTAATTAATGTAATCTCAATGTTTACATAATAGACATTGACTTTTATCTGGCACATACAGTATATGACTCTGCCTTTAGCAAAAATACCATTCAAGCTATCTTCAGCAGATGTGAATGTTTTATTTTTATTTTGGGGACTCCAAAGAGAGTCCATAACCTACCTTGGCATTGTCAGATCTCAAAAAAAGCTTTCTTCATACTTGCAATATAGTAATATCTAAGTACTTGGACATCTCTGCACAAAATATATGGGTCCACATCTCCCTGTTTTTCCATATACTATTCCCTCTGCAACCTTGTTCACATAGCAAACTCTAATTTATTCTTCAATAGGCAGCCTATGCCACCTTCCCTCAACTATCCCAGACCAGTAGTCATCACTGCCTCCTCTACCCCTTGTACATTTCTCTATGTGGTCTCACCAGAGAGTACTATGTTTGCTCATATGTCTGGTCTCACCAGACAGTACCATGTTTGCTCAACTCAAAGTTCCTTTAGGAACTAATTGTATTTGTATCTCCAGTGCCTTGCATATTTTGTGTCACATAATAAGTTCTATAAAAGAGAACTAAACTGATGTGGCTATGAAATGATTTACAGCTTTTAACTGGAATGAGCCTAGTACAAGACTCACTTAGATGCTGGTGGTTGATCCTAAGTTTCTCATGCTGTCATCTGCAATCATTTGCTCTTGCTCTACATTCAGAAGAGAAAGAAAAACTGGTGACACTAATCTGGCCTCTATATCATAATTAGACCAGGGGTAGGAGCTGAGAAACTAGAAAATATTTAGCCTACCCCTAGTCACATCCTAAAAGACATCAATGTGGAACTCAAGGAACTCAGTGGATTTACCAACATTTAACACACCCTATATCCACCCATTATAACTACTTGAATTGGCATGGATGGGAACAGAAGATAGATTTTATTGTGGAGAACAGAATAAATCTAATAAAAGAAATAACTAGAGGAAAAGTTGGGGCTAGTTGATGTTTTTAAGTAGAGATGGGAAAAACATAAATGATGGTGGTCAGCACAGAAAGTTTTGAATACAAGGACTTTAGAAATCAATGTGGTCACTCTTTTCTAGTAATAGGCTGACCATGGACAAAAATAATAGGAACATTATTCCCTAGTTCCTTTGCAATGTACTGTACTGTTATTTAAGCATCCCAGCATCATGCTTGCTTTGATAAATACAAATCTAGCTCAATTGCCATGATTCTGCTTTGAGGCTCTCTCTTTTTTAATGATTTATATGTCATGCTCCCCAAAAGTCTTTCTAAAATTATACCAAAGGGAAAGAAGCAAAAAAAGGGGAGCTTAAATGTTCTGAGGAGCTGTTAGATGTGCCTGGTGCTTGCTATGCACTTCTTTTTGAGACAGAGTCTCCCTCTATCGCCCAGGCCGGAGTGCAGTGGCGTGATCTCAGCTCACTGCAACCTCCGCCTCCAGGGTTCAAGGGATCATCCCACCTCGGCCTCCTACTAGATGGAAATACAGGCCTGAGCCACCACAACCAGCTTGCTATGCACTTTATATACACCATCTATATGTATACCACCCTCCCAACAACTCCACTTGGTAGGAATAATTATTCTCATTTTAAATCAGTTTTAACCTAGGTCTCTCTGGTTCTAGATCTAGTATTTTTTCTACAAATAATACGGTTCCAATTTCTTTCTTTTCTTTCTTTTTGTAGAGATGGGGTCTCACTTTGTCACCCAGGCTGGGCTCAAACTCTTGGCTTCAAGCGATCTTCTTGCCTTGGTCTCCCAAAGTGCTGGGATTACAGGCTTGAACTACTGTACTCGACTGACTTTTCCTATTTCTAATGTCAGCATGAAGAACACAAGAAGTCAGCTTCAAAGGTAAGAGGTGTATCATTCATTCATTCAACATTTATTCCACAGCTACGATGAACCAGGCACTATAGTCTCTTTGAGGATATAAACATAAATAAGTTCTGGGACTCGACTTCAGCTTGCTCACAGTCTAATGGAAAAGAGACATAAAAACAACTTGGTTTATTCTATTTTCCCTAGGCTCTGTATTTGGGTCCCCACACCTTGTCACTTTTTGCTGCCACTTTACAAACTTTCCATATCTTAAGAGTTACTCTATCTTTATTTACACATTAGTAAAACACAAGAAACCTGCCCCATTTCGTAAGCTGCCTACACTGCTAAAATCACATCCTAGAGGGAAGTGAGATGGAACAAACCATAAGCATTTGAACTCACTTGTGCCGCTCTGGGTTTCCATGCTGCCAGGGTGTTTGTTCATTCATTTATTTGCATATTTTGGAGGGCCTACAGGAGGCCCAGTGCTAGCCAGGGAAACAGTGGTGAAAATGACATAACTAGTGTTCTGCCCCCATGGAGCTTACCCTCTAACCTTTACAGGAAGGGGAGGCAGACAGTCGACAAAATCCTGGACTGTGATAGGTGAGTCATTAAGGAAAATCACAGGGTGCTATGAGAAAGCACATATGGTACAGGGACCTAACCTTGGCAGGGGGATGAGGAAGGCCTCCCCTAGGAAGTGGCATGAAAGCTGAGATCTGTGAGATGAGTGGGATTAGCTTGGTGAAGATAGGGGGAAGAGGGACAAGGAGGGAAACAGAGAAGAGGATTCCAAGCTGAGGGAACAGTGCATACAAAGGGCTGAAGCTGGAAAGAACACAATACCTCTGAGGTCAGGAAAGAAGGCTAGCATTTGCAGAAGACAGGCAATACGAGGGACAGGGTCCGGAGACAGAGCTGGGAAGGAAGCACTGGCCTGATGATGCAGTGGTGTTCTGGATTTCAAATCTCATTCTAAGAGCAGCGGGAACGTATTGAAAGGTTAAAGCAGCTCAGTTGAGTGCACTTAATGTTCTTTAAAATTCCCTTGGCTACCTATGATTGAAGTATTGAGAAAAACACAGTGTGAAAACATGTTTCATTAATGAAAAACTTGTTTAGAATACAAAAGTGGTATAGATAAAAGAGTTCTAAATAAAAAATAATGGGTTTTATTCATAGCATTATTATCCCAGGTAAGTCATTTAATCTCAAAATATTTTTGTTTCCTCATCTAGCAAATGAAAATACTAAAAAATTCAAAATTCACATACTTGTTTTAAAAAGCAAATGAAATAATACATTTGAAAATGCTTTGAATCTCTAAAATGTAAGCTCCTTGAGGGAAGGGACTTTGACTATTTTACTACTATACCTAGGACCTAGAAGATGGATGGACGGATGGATGGATGGATGGATGGATGGATGGACGGATGGACAGGATGGATGGACAGATGGACGGACTGATGAACAGACGGATGGCTGGATAAAAGAAAGTGAGGGAGGAAGAGAAGAAGGGAAAAAAAGAAAGGAAGGGAAGGAGGGAGGAAGGGAAAAAAGGATGGACAGGCCAGGCAGGTGGCTCATGCCTGTAATCCGAGCACCTTGGGAGGCTGAGGTAGACAGATGGCCTGAGCCCAGGAGTTTGAGACCAGCCTGGGCAACATGGCAAAACCCTGTCTCCTCAAAAAATATAAAAATTTAGCAGGGTGTGGTAGCGCATGCCTGTAGTAACAGCTTCTCAGAAGGCTGTGGTGTAGGATCGATTGAGCCTGGGAGATTGAGGCTGCAGTGGGCCTTGATCACCACTGCAGTCTAGCCTGGGTGACAGAGTGAGATGCTGCCTCAAAAAAAAAAAAAAAAAAAAACAAAGGATGGATGAATGGATGAATGAATCACATCAAGTACCATATTATGCAAATATGAAGCAAGACATACAGCATGTGGCAGTCCACCTGAGCAGGCAGCCTCCCCAGGAACTCAATGTCACAGCATCACCAATGCTTGCCAAGCAGCCAGGCCTTCCTTCAGTGCTGGCACACTGGGCACCTCCAGCAGCTATTCCAGATGGCTGGGTGATGGGGGCAAGCACAGCATCAGAGGCCCATGACATCACCTCTTCAGTGTGGCTGGTGAGAGGGGCGATTGTGAGAAATGAAACACTGCCTTTTCCTGTTTCTTCTTCCTCATAACACTAGTCTCTGACACGCACCCCAAAGCCAAGCCCTAAGTACACATCCTTCTCCACTCATATAATCCCTACCTACAGATTCTTATTCTTTGTTTACCAAATGTAGTATTAGAATACATTTTTATATAACTTATTAACACTTTTCTTATACTGCACAGTCTTAGCTATGTGTACCCAATATCTTAAAGAATTACAACTAAAGATAAAAAAGAGAAGAGGAAAAATATTAAAAGCCTTAACATGTTCTTTGATATTTATTAGCTTTATAACAATAATGATAGTAACCATTCATTGAATACTGACTTTCCTCCAGGCATAGAGTTTGACACTTAGCCTATATCACTTCAAATCCTTACAACCCCTAAAAAGGTCAGCATTATGACTCCATTTCTTGGGGAAGAAAATTGAGGCACAGAGCAGAATGATTTGCCCAAGGTTAGGAGGTTGTTAAGGGCAGAACCAGTGTTCAAATCTGGGTCTATTAGACAAGACAGTGTGCATTCTTTCCATTACACTACATATTATTATGAAAATCTTCTAAAAGAAATTGGACTACTTATGAAAAAAGAGCAACCACTTACTGAACATTTAATCTGCCAGGCAGTTATGCTCTTTACAAAAATTATGTCATTTAATCCTCTCAACAACTCTGTCAGGTCTGTACTTTTGAAATGAAGAAACTAAAGCTTAGAGAGACTAGAGCGACTTGCCAAAGCTCAAAAAACGACTAAGTGGTAGAGCCTAGATTTTAACCCAGGTCTGTCTGACTCTAAAATGCACCCTCTTAACTGCTACACAAGAGTTCCACTATTCAAATATCATCAGTATAACTTGTATGCCTTCAAAGGAGAATGTCAAAACAGAAGAACAGGGTCAAAAAACCATTTTAAAGATAATTCAAAATAACTACTGCATTAAGACACCATCTCTAAGAGCCCATTACTAACCATTTTCTCTGAGATGTTGCCTTGTTCTGTTGTCCCAAATGGCCTTTAGAACGATCTGCAACCAGTGTTTTCAATACAAGTGTTTTCCTTTTACATTTGGTAAGTAATTTAAAAATCTGTTTCTAAAACTACCAGTTCAACCAAATGGAGCTCATAACTCTGCGCCCAAATCTTTAGAGACACTGAAAATGCACACTAAAGTTACTTAGTCCACAATTCTTATTAAATAATGTTCTTTGATGGTCAGGGTAATGTTCAAAGTCACTGTGCAAATTGCTCATGTCATATAAAATACTAGATTTCACTGTTTCTTTCTTTCTTTCTTTCTTTTTTTTTTCTTGAGACGGAATTTCACTCTTGTCGCCCAGGCTGGAGTGCAATGGTGCCATCTCGGCTCACCGCAACCTCCACCTCCTGCGTTCAAGCGATTCTCCTGCCTCAGCCTCCCAAGTAGCTGGGATTACAGGCACCCATCACCATGCCTGGCTAATTTTATATTTTTAGTAGAGATGGAGTTTCTCCATGTTGGTCAATCTGGTCTCGAACTCCCGACCTCAGGTGATCTGCCTGCCTCGGCCTCCCAAAGTGCTGGGATTACAGGCGTGAGCCACCACACTCGGCCAGATTTCACTGTTTCATAATAAATTTTGAAGATTATATCAAGCATTTTAAAATACACCCAACATGATTGTCTCCCTATCAGAAATAATTCTTTTCTAAACCAGAAGAATCCTCAGGTAGGTCTCCTTAGCTATACTCGTTAAGCTATATGGCTATATTTGTTAAGCAAACATAGCTATATTTGTTAAGCCAACTTTTTAAAACCTCATTTGTAATTAAGAAGGTGTTCGCCTTCTTGATCTACTGATTGGGCAAAGAGGACTTCCTTGTATCTATGGAGAAGGATACATAACTTTCACACTGATTGGATATGTAAACCAAGTCGCTGGCAAACTATTACTTTAAACACAGTCATTGAAATAGAAGCCTGGCAATTCTTGGACTAACATGTGGGAAATAATGTATGTGTGAGCACATGCCTGTGCCAACTTTCAAAAAGTAAAATATAAGTACAGGAAGTACCTACATACTCCCTAACAAAAGCAAAGTAAATATACAGATCTGGATGAACATCCCCAAATTCTGTGCTTAATCTTCAAGTTGAGATGTTCTATCAGTCTGAGAAAATTATAGTATATATTTTTAAATACTTTTTTCAACTGGAGTCTATGTATAGAGCAAAAATAAACCAATAAATACTGCAGAAAAATATGAAGAAAAAAATAAAACACGAATAATTATACCACTGTCAATACTGTGTTTCACAGCCTCCCCAGACTTTTTTCTTGGCATATGTGTATATGACTTGGAGTTTTTCAAATATAAAGTTGCACCACAAGACTGTTTTGCAACATGCTTTGTTTTATTTTATTTTTCCATCCAATAACAAATGAGGGTCAGCCGGGTGCAGTGGCTCACACCTATAATCCCAGCACTTTGGGAGGCCAAGGCAGGCAGATCAGTTGAGAGGTCAGGAGTTGGAGACCAGCCTGGCCAACATGGTGAAACCCCGTCTCTACTAAAAATATAAAAATTAGCCAGATGTGGTGGCATGTGCCTGTAATTCCAGCTACTTGGGAGGCTGAGGTGGGAGAATAGCTTGAACCCGGGAGGTGGAGGTTGCAGTGAGCCGAGATTGTGCCACTGCACTCCAGCCAGAGTGACAGGGCAAAGCTCCATTAAAAAAAAAAAAAAAAGTAAATGAAGGTCAATGTTTAAATAATAAATATAGCTCTACATCTTCAATTCTCTCATAACTCATTTAACCCATCTTTCACTGATGGACAAGTTTCTTTCAACATTTTGCTTTTATAAACAATACTGAAATGAACACTGTTTACATATAAGCACTTACCAAATTAGTCCTTTCAGACAAATTCTTAGAAGTAGAAAGACTGTATCAAAGAATGTAGCTTTCAATACATATTGCCAAAGTGCCTTCCAGAAAAATCATGCCAGTTGACACTACCAGCAGCAATATATGAGAGTGCAGGCTTCACACTCTGATCTTCCCTGGCTATGAATATTCCTTTTCAATTGTTGCCAATCTAATAGGCAAAACAAATGGTAACTTCTGGTTGCTTTCACTGAATTTTCTTTTTATACAAATACTGATATATAGGAGCAGTAGGTCAGTGTTATACTGAAGAGCAAGAGTTTCAGAGGCAGACAGCCCTGGGCTGCAACAGTTTTGCTAAATGTGTGATCTAGGACAAGCTGCTTTAGCTCCCTAAATTGGACTGTCCTCGTTGCACAATGTAAATAATTGCACCTGTCTCATAGTATTTTCTTAAGCAAGATATGATACTAGCCCAGTGCTTGGCAGACAATAAACAGTAAATGGTACCTGCTAGTAGTAGTGATAGTGATATAGTAGTAGTAAAGAATTCAGCGGCCATTTGTATTTCTTCTCTTGCAAATTACCTTTTCATATCTTTGGTCTGATTTTGTCGTGGAGAATGCATCTCTTATTTATTAACCTGTAAGAGCTCTTTATAAACTATGGGCAACAACCCTTTGGCCACTATATATATAGCCAACATTTTCTCCACATTGACATTAGTTTTTAATATTATGGTGTTCTTTGTAATTTTTGCTTAGTAATCTAAGATTTTTTTTTTTTTTTTTTGAGACGGAGTCTCTCTCTTGTTGCCCAGGCTGAAGTGCACTGGCGCAATCTCGGCTCACTGCAATCTCTGCCTCCCAGGTTCAAGCGATTCTCCTGCCTCAGCCTCCCGAGTAGCTGGGATTTCAGACATGCACCACCACGCCAGGGTAATTCTGTATTTTTAGTAGAGATGGGGTTTCTCCATGTTGGTCAGGCTGGTCTCAAACTCCAACCTCAGGTGATCTGCCCACCTTGGCCTCCCAAAGTGCTGCAATTACAGGCATGAACCACCGTGGCTGGCTGTAAGATCTCTTTTTAAAATTTATTTAGTTTCTGCTATTGGTATCATGCTTACAAAGATCTCTGCTACCACAAGATTATAAATAAAGATTAAGTATATATTTTGTGCTTTTATAGATTCTTTAGTTTTTTAACATAAAATCTTTAAACATAAACAATATTGCTATTAAGTAGGAATTTAACTTTATCCTTTTTTCCTCTAAATGACTAGTATGTAATCCCAACGCCTTTTACAAATCTCATCACTGACTTGATGTGCCACCCTGGCATTAAAGAGTTGATAATTCCTAACCTGAAATTCTGAAATCATAAAGCTCTGAAAACAGAGTCTTTTGTTTTTTGCAGTTTGGTGCTTAAATTCATTTGGTGGCAAAACCTGACCTGAGCTAATGTGAGGCTATTTCTGGTCTTTATCATCCCATTTAGTGTCCGTATTAATCTGTTCTGCTGTGGAAATTTACATGAATTTGATTATGAGATACTGCTAAAAACCCTAAATTTTGAAATATAACTGGCCCCAAACATTTCAGATAAAGGACTGTGAACCTGTACTAGGTTTCCATGTATACTCAAGCCTGCTTCTAGACTTCCTGTTGTAGCTATGCTCTTATTTTCTCTTTTTTTTCAATAAATGCAATAAATTACATTGATTTTCAAATGCTAAACCCTTGTATTTCCAGGATAAATCCCATTTGGTAATGATATATTATCCTTTTTCTGTTTTGCTGGATTCCATTTGTTAATATATTGTTGATGATTTTTGCATCTATGCTTAAGGCTATAACTTTTTCTTGTAGTGCCTTTGTCAAGTTTTGGTATCCAGATTATACTGGCTTCCAGTTTCTTAGTTTGTCTACCATTTTGTTTATATTTACTATATTTTATGTTTTAATACTTGATGAGATAAAATTTTCCCCTCTTTTTCATTCTTCACTAGTCTCAGGCAATGTTTTTCTGAACTTTACCATATTTTATCAAATTTCATAGAATAAAAATAACATTACAGCTTATGCTGGAATTGTATTAAATTTTAGGTTAATATGGACAAAAAGTGATATTGACATATTTACTACATTGACTCGTCTCACCAATGAACATGTTTCTCTATTTATTCAAGTGTTCTTTTATGTGCCTTAGTTAAGTTTGGAAGAGTTCTTCATAAAGGTCTTGCCCAATTTCTGTTAAGTTTATTCCTATGTATTTTATAATCACTCTGATAATTTCAACTCTATTCATGCCTGTGCTACCATATTTCATTAGTTCTGATTATCAATTATAGATAGCTGCTGTAATTGTTTCCATGCTGCTATAATTGTTTCCGTGGAAGGGTAGAATGCCTTGTGGAAGAAAGGAGCCAAACGTGACTGTTTCATTTATTTAACAAACATGTATTGAACACGTAATATGTACCCAGCACTGAGAATTCAAAGAGTGATAAGACAATATCCCTGTCCTCAAGGGTTCACAGTCCAGGGGGCAGATAAACAAGTTGCATATATTAACACGCAAGTTCTGTGTTAGAGGAGAGTACAGGAGAAAAACACAGTCTACCTCCAGGAGTAGAGAGTATTGTCAGGAAAAACTTCTATAGAGCTGACTCTTGGGGTGGGTCCCAGTTTCCCCCTTGAACAGGTGTGGTGATGAGGAGGCACATCCAGAAACTGCATTAAGTCCTTCAGACTTAAGAACGTCATCAATACAGTGCTGAGTGCACCCTGCCTTCCATGTCACAGCATGGCAGCAAATCCCTTTGGCTTGCTGGCCTCTCCATGGCTCAGCTCTCCTGGCTGCCTGTCACTGAACTGGGCACTGAGCACTGTGGGTCACCGAGCCACATTTCCCTTACATGCCTCTGCTCATATAACTTCAGGAAAAGGACATCAGTGTCCAGCTGAGTTACTACAGCTTCAGTTGCTAACTGGCCTGGCTCTAGATTCCTTAAAGCCCATAAAGTGCTATCACTTATTACTTCACAGGGACATCATGTTCTGGGAGAAAATCGTTCTATTTCATGCCTAAAATGGTAACAAAGCAAGTGAAAGCTGATCTGCTGTGTGTCTCCTGGATAGTGACAGGTTCTGGTACCCAAATAAGCAGACCTAATGAAGCTCAGAGATTCCCAGCTTGGATGAACTATTTACTCCTCATGAGCTCAATATTAACTGTGGAGTCATCTTGCAACTACAGAGCCCTTTGCAGAGTGACCACAGGAAGCCAGGCATGGAGGAAGAAGGCGAGAATAAGCAGTCACTTGTGTTATTACTGAAGAGACCACAGGGATCTGTCCAATTATTCAAATGCACATCTGGAAAAAATTCACCTGTCTTGAACTCTTGTTTGTTCAACAGCAAAACAAGCAAAAGCACCACAAAATGCTCAATCAGGGCGATCTTTTCAATTGTGGAGTCTGAACGTTTTCCCACCTGAGCATCATAAATAAGGCAAATTGCATAATAGGATAATAATAGTTGTTGCTGAAAGATGCAATCATAAAATAAAAGGACCTTTCGAAATCTGAGTATAGATGGTAATTATCCAGGAATGGAATATAAAGAGGAGCAATTTCAAGGTTCCTGCTTCGTCTTGTTATCGTGAAACTGAGACGGCCAAATGCCAAAGAGGGCTCTTTCAGTTACAAGAGACCTTCCAATGTCTTTGACAACAGTGCTATTCCCTTCTGTTAGAGTGCTGTAGTACACCATCTTGTATATCCGTCTAATCTCAAATGCCACAATTCACAAAGTTGCCCCTTGTTCTTTCCTGCTACCAAAACCAGAATTCTAGCTGGTAAGCTCCACAGCAGAAAAAAAAAATGAGGAAAAAAGTAATAAATTGTGGTTCTTTATACTTCAGTGTTATTATTGTATTTATAAATAAATACAATGTATGTATGCATATATCTGAATAAGATCCTTTCCTGATAAAGAGATGTACCCCTCCAACTAGAGTACTAGTAAAGCTTCCTTCTCTAATGTAAAAAGCAAGACCTGAGATAAATAAAATAGGTAAATGTAAAAATACATTTATGGCCCCAAATAAATACGTGCTCTCAAATAAACAGACCTAACAAAGTTGAGGGAGTCATTAAAAAACTAAACTATTGGCCAGGTGCTGGGGCTTATGCCTATAATCCCAGCACTTTGGGAGGCCAAGGCAGGTGGATCACCTGAGGTCAGGAGTTCGAGGCCAGCCTGGCCCATATGGTGAAACTCCATCTCTAATCAAAATACAAAAATTAGCTGGGCATGGTGGTGGGTGCCTGTAATCCCAGCTACTTGGCAGGCTGAGACAGGAGAATCGCTTGAACCTGGGAGGCGGAGGTTGCAGAAAGTCGAGATTGCACCATTGCACTCAGCCAGGGTGACAAAAGTGAAACTCCATCTCAAAAAAAAAAAAAAAAAAACTAAACTATTTACTCTTCACCAGTTCATGAACATTAATTAGCCACAGAAACAATTAGAGCCACAGACTTTGCAAGCATTCAGGTTAATTCAGTAGAAGAATAATAGGTCTTGAAGTCAGCCCTGGGTTTGAATACAGCCCCACGATGTACTAGCTTTGAGACCTTGGAAAAGTTCATGTGTCTGAGCTTCCTTATCTGCAAAATGGGGAAAATACCTACATTACAGGCAGGGGGTTTTGAGGATTAAGAGAGAAAGGTATATATAAACCCCAACAATGAATGGGACAAACAGGCACTCTATACCCACCTACTTTCCTATTCAAATTCTCTACATGCTAAATGGTAAAATAAATCTCCCCAGCTTCTCAACCTACAATAGACCCTTACTGTTTAATATAGCAAATGCTTTCCATTAACAGTGCACCAAATTTTGCATTACAATACTCCACAAGTCAAATTCTCTGCTTCAGCAAAATCTGAATCTCTTATATATTCCCAGCTTTTTATTTTCATGCTCTTACAAATATCATCACACACCACAACCAGCAGCATTTCCCAAAGTAGTTCACAAAGGAATTGGGGTAAGAGGAGTAGGGCAGGATTGGGTAGAATGAGGGCCTTTCAAGTCAATAAAGACAGTAATGGCATTTGGTTCAATTTCTACTTTTTAAAAACATTTTTTTCTTCAAAACAGGACAGTGTGAGAACATGCAACTGTATATCTAGGGAGTATATGCAGTAGTTGCTGACAACTGGGAAACAGAACTCAGCTAAACACTGCTACTAGTCATGGTGGTTTAAAATTGCTTTATTCTTAAGACATATATTGTTCCACTGATACCCATACTGGACCACTGGTAAAAAGGAAAAGCAAAGGGAATATTGTGAGTGAAAGATAATTAACAGGGGGATGAACATAAAAAATAATAAGTCTGGGCCGGGCGTGGTGGCTCACGCCTGTAATCCCAGCACTTTGGAAGGCCAAGGCAGGCAAATCACGAGGTCAGGAAATCGAGACCATCCTGGCTAACACGATGAAACCCCGCCTCTACTAAAAATACAAAAATTCAGCCGAGCGTGGTGGCGGGTGCCTGAAGTCCCTGCTACTTGCGAGGCTGAGGCAGGAGAATGGCGTGAACCCGGGAGGCAGAGCTTGCAGTGAGCCGAGATCGCGCCACTGCACTCCAGCCTGGGCAACAGAGCGAGACTCCATCTCAAAATAATAATAATAATGATGATAATAATAATAATAAGTCTGTTCTTTACAGATATATGTCACATTCTTCTGCTTAAAATTCCTTTGTAGCAAAATAAAACATCTAAAACTATGCTAAAAAATACAAAACAGTAACAATTATATCCAATGTGCCTTATCATTTATTGGGAATACAAATTATCTACATTATGTTTTTGCATAACAGAATTTTCAAACAGCATCCTGAAAGAGAAGTATTAACTACCTGACTTTTTTCAAAGGCAAAAAATGAAAAGTCAAGAGGCTTCTGGTTTCCAGCTCTGTATTTAAGAAGCTGAAAAGTCGCCACTCCATCCTAACAAGTAAAAAGGCTGAACAAACTGAAAAATCAACAAGTCTTCTTAGTTCTGTAAGAAAAGTGAGATCACAAGGTAAACTGATGCCTCTGAAATTGAAGCAACAGACAGGCAGATACAGAGAATCACAACATACTGGAGCAGAAATTTTTTTTTTTTTTTTTGAGACAGGGTCTGGCTCTGTCACCCAGGCTGGAGTGCAGTGGCACGATCAGGGCTCTCTGCAGCCTCGACCTCCTAGGTTCAAGGGATCCTCTCGCCTCAGCCTCCCAAGTAGCTGGGACTACAGGCATGCACCACACACCCAGCTAGTTTTTGCATTTTTAGGAGAGACCGGGTTTCTCTATGTTATCCAGGCTGGCCTCGAACTCCTGGGCTCAAATAATCTACCCACCTTGGCCTCCCAAAGTAAGTGCTGGGATTACAAGTGTGAGCCACTGCACCCGGCCTGGAGCAGAAACTTCCCCAAGAAAAATCCCTTTCCAGCAGGAGGAGAAGGAAAAGGAACCATTTTGAAATATGCCAGAGCACTGGGGTCTTCCTAACAAGGCCTGTCCTCAGGAGAAGCTATCTAACCAGAGCCTCATCTGACAGTGGATTGTCCCACAGCCTAACGGGCCTGGAGGGAAGAGAAATTCTCAGCTCTAGCCCACTCAAGCCTTCCATGTAATGAACAGAAATATATAATTCCAGCCGAGTCTAGCGACCCTGTCCCACCTAAGAGGAAATAAAACCTGAGAAACACTGTGAAGTTCACAGTCCAGAGGCACAGGCTTACTCAAAGACTGAGACCTACTCACAGGACAAGAGAACACTTCTGTATTCACCAGGCAGTTTCATCATTCCCACTGCCCAGCAAAGCCGATGCACTGAGAACAGCAGGTTTTTGCAATAGAGAAAGAGTTTAATAAACCCAGAGGCAGCTAAGCAAGAGGACAGGAGCTTATTATTACTCAAATATGCTTTTCCAAAAATCCAGAGGCTATGGTTCTTCAAGGATAATTTGGAGGCAGCAGGGTCGGGAATAGGGAATGCTGATTGGTTGGGTTGAAATCATAGGGAGTCGAAGTTTGTCTTCTTGTACTGAGTCAGTTCCTGGGTGGGGGCCAAAAGACCAGATGAGCCAGTTTACCAGTCTGGGTGGCACCAGCTGGTTGGTTCATCAGAATGCAGGGTCAGAAAAATACCTCAAACACCAATCTTAGGTTTTACAATAGTGATGTTATCTATAGGAGCAATTGGGAAGTTTAGGAATCTTGTGGCCTCTGGCTACATGACTCCTGAGCCAGAATTTCTAATCTTGTGGCTAACGTTTCAGTTTTACAAAGATGGTCTAATCCCTAAGCAAAGAGGGGGTTTGTCTCAGGAAGGGGCTGTTATCATCTTTGCTTCAAAATTAAACTATAAAGTAAATTCCTCCTATATTTTGTTTGGCCTATGCCCAGGAATGAATAGGAACAGCTTGCAGGTGAGAAGCAACATGGAGTCAGTTAGGTTAGATTTCTTTCACTGCCATAATTTTCCTATGTCAGATTTTTCTCATGGTCATAATTTTTGCAAAGATGGTTTCACTTCCTCTCCTCCCACACTTCTATCACTACATTACTAAAGGCCTACTTAAGAGTGATCCCTTTACCCCATATTCATGCCCAGCTATCAAGAAAAAATTACAAGGCATACTAAAAGGCAAAACAACACAGTTTGAAGAGACAGACCAAGCATCAGAAACAGACATGACAAGGATGTTGGAATTATCAGATAGGGAATTTAAAACAACTATGGTTAAGTTGTTAAGGGCTCTAATAGATAGTCAGCATGCAAGGACACATAGGCAATGTAACCAAAGAAATAGAAATCTTAAGAAAAAAAAATGTTAAGGATCAAAAACACTGTAACAGAAATGAAGAACGTCTTTGGTAGGCTTATTAGTAGACTGGACATAGCTAAGGAGAGAATATCTGAGCTTAAGAATGTATCAATAGAAACCTCCAAAACTGATAAGCAAAGAGAAGAAAGACTGAAAAACAGAATATCCAAGAACTGTGGGACAAGTATACAAGGTTTAACGTATGTATAGTGGAAATACTAGATGGAGAAAAAGAAAGAAACAGAAAAAATATACGAAACAATATAGGTTGAGAATTGCCCCCAAATTAATGCCAGACACCAAACCACAGATCCAGGAAGCTTAGAGAATACCAAGCAGCATAAATGCCAACAAAAACTATACCTAGGCTATCATTTTCAAACTACAAAAAGTAAAAGATAAAGAAAAATTCCTGAAAGAAATCAGAGAAAAAAAGTAAATTGGCTATAGAGAAGCAAAGATAAAAATTATATCTGCCTTCTCAGAAATCACATAATCAAGAACAAAGTGGAGTGAACTATTTAGTGTGGAGAGGAAAAGAAAAAACCCACCAACTTAGAATTCTTGTACCTTGTGAAACTATCCTTCAAAACTGATGGAGAAATAACGACTTTCTCAGACTAACAAAAATTGACAGAGTTTGTTGGCAGTAGACCTGCCTTACAAGAAATGTTAAAAGAAGTTCTTTTGAGAGAAGGAAAATAATGTTAGGTCAGAAATAAGATCTACATAAAGAAAAAAAGAGCATCAAGAAGGAGTAAGTGGAGGTAAAATAAAAATGTTAATTTTTTAAATTGATCTAACAGATCAAAGTTTGTTCAAAATAATAATGGCAACAATGTATTTGGTTATGTATGCTTATGTGTACAGTAGTCCCTTATTATCCATGGGAGATTGGCTTCAGGGCCCCACCCCCAGTGGATACCAAAATCCATGAATGCTCAAGTCCCTTATATAAAATGATGCATTATTTGCTTTTAATCTACATACATCATCTTATGTACTTTAAATCATCTCTAGATTACTTATAATACCTAATACTATGCAAATAGTTGTTATACTGTATTGTTTAGAAAATAATGACAAGAGAAAAACATCTGTACGTGTGCAGTACAGATGCAACTATCCATTCTTTTTCAAATATTCTGATCCACAGTTGGTTGACTCCATGGAGGCAAAGCCCACATACATGGAGGGCTGTGTGTGTATATATATATATGTGTGTGTTTGTGTATGTGCATACACATATAGTTATATACGCTAATGTATAAGTGAAATGAATGACAGCATAAGACAGGAGGGAGAAATTAGGAATATTTCATTATTATAATGAAATACACTGCCCATGTATTAGTACAGAGTTATTTGAAATTGGTCTTGGATGAGTTGTAAATATATACAGCAAACTTCTAGGGAAACCACTTTTAAAATTTTAAAAAAACAAAAAAAGGAGCATGGTGGCTCACATCTGTTAATCCCAGCAATTTGGGAGGCCAAGACGGGAAGACTGTTTGAGCCCATGAGTTTGAGACCCACCTGGGCAACACAGTTGAGACTTCATTTCTACAAATAATTTTTAAAAAGAAGTATACTTTATATGTTACAAAAGAGAAAATGGAATAATGTAAAATGATTTAATACTAAATAATAAACCATAAAAGGCAAAAAAGTGTGGAAGATAAAAATAGAAACAAAAAACAAGGGCAACAAATAGAACACAATAACAAATATGGTAGGTATCCAACTATATACCCAACTAACAATCACCTCAAATGCCAATGGTCTAAACACACTAATTGAAAAACAGGAATTGTCAAGGTAGATCAAAAAACAAAACCCAATCATATGTGGTCTACAAAAAGTCCACTTTAAATATAAAGACATATGTAGATTTAAATGGTTGGAGAAAGCTATACCACACTAACAATAATCAAAAGAAAGTGGGAGTAGCTACAGTAATTTCAGACATAGCAAACTACAGAGCAAGAAAGGTTATCAGAGATAGAGAGAGGCATTACAAAATGATAAAGGGGTCAATATTCCAAGAATACGTAACAATCATTAGTGTGTATGTGCCTAACAACAGAGCATTAAAATACATGAGGTAAAACTGATAGAACTGTAAGAAAAAAGAGGTAAATCCACTATTACATTTGGAGGCTTAGCATCCCTCAGAAATAGGCATATCTAGCAGGCAAAAAATCAGGAAGGACATAAACTCAACATCAATCAATTGCATGTAAATGACATCTATAGACTATTCCATCAAACAACAGCAGATTACACATTTTTCTCAAGCTCATATGGACTATTCACCATGATAGACCACATTTTAGGCCATAAAACACACTCTAATAAATTTAAAAACATAGAAACCATATAAAATCTGCTGTCAGATCACAATGGACTTAAATAAAAAATTAATAACAAAAACATAGCTGGAAAATTCCAAGTACTTGGAGATAAAACAATACACTTCTAAGTAACATAGGGGTAAGAGAATTCTCAAGATAATTTAAAAAAATATTTTGAACTAAATAAAAATGGAAACAACTTATCAAAATTTGTAGTTTCTAGCTAAAGCAAAGGGAAATGCATAGGATTTGGATGCAAAAATTAGGAATGAAGAAAGACCTAAGATCAACAACCCAAGTTTTCCCCTTTAGAAACTAGAAAAAGAAAAGCAAATTAAATCCAAAGTAAGCAAAAGCAAAAAAAATTATAAAAATTAGAGCAGAAATTAACGAAAGAGAACACAAGAAATCAATGGAAAAAATCAATAAAGCAATGTTTGCTCTTTGAAAAGATAGATGAAATCAGTAAGCTTCTAGACAGGCTAAGAAAAAAGGAGACAGAATACAAATTACTAATATCAGAAATGAAAAAGAGAACATCATTACAGATCCCATGAACATTAAAAGGATAAAGAAGTTTTATAAACAACTTTATGCCCACAAATTTGATAACATACCTGAAAAGGAACAATTTATTGAAAAACACAATCTGCCAATACTCACACACAAAAATAAACAATCTAAGTTGGCCTGCATCTATTAAACATTTGAATCAATATTTAATAACCTTTAAAATAGAAAGTACCAAGCCCAGGTGAGTTCACTGATAAATTCTATCAAACATTTAAGGAAGAAATTGTAACAATTCTCTGCAATATCTTTCAGAAGCTAGAAGCAGTGGAAATACTTCCTAACTCATTCTATGAAGTCAGCATCACCCTAATACCAACACCAAAGACATTACAAGAAAAGAAAACTATGGACCAATGTCTCTCTTGAACATAAACACAAAAATCCTCAAAAAAGTATTAGCAAATCAAATCTAAAAATGTATAAAAAGAATTATACACCATGACCAAGTGGGATTTATCCCAATTATGCAAGGCTGGTTCAACATACAAAATCAATAAATGTAATCTAATCCATCACATCAACAGACTTAATTAGAAAAATCACATGATCATATCATTTGACAAAACTCACCACCTATTCATAATAAAAACTTTCATCAAACTAGGATAGAAGGGAATCTCCTCAACTTGATAAAAAACATATTTTTAAAAACCCTACAGCTAACATCATACTTAACAGTGAGAAAGTCTGCCAGGCACAGTGACCCACACCTGTAATCCCAGCACTTTGGGAGGCTGAGGCAAGAAGATTGCTAGAGCCTAGGAGTTCAAGACCAGCCTGGGCAACATGACAAAACCCCATCTCTACAAAAAATACAAAAATTAGTCAGGCATGGTGGTGCACATCTGTATTTCAAGCTACTTGGAAGACTGAAGTGGCAGGATTACTTCAGCCCATGAGGTCAAGGCTGCAGTGAGCCATGTTCACACCACTGCACTCCAGCCTGGGTGACAGAGCCAGACTGTGTCTCAAAAAAAAAAAAAAAAGAGAGAAAATTGAGACTTTCCCACTAAGACCAGGAACCAGGCAAGGATGTCCCTTATTACCACTGCTTTTCAAGATCAAATTGGAAGTCATAACTGGTGCAATAAGACAAGAAAAAGAAACAAAAGGTATGTAGATTAAGAAGGAAGACACAAAACTGTCTTCTTCACAGATGACATGATTGTCTATGTAGAAAATTCCAAAAGAATAAACAAAAAATTCCTGGAACTAATAAGCAATTATAAGAAGATTCAGAATAAAAGTTTAATGTACAAAAGTCAATTACCTCCCCATATACCAGCAATGACCAAGTGAAATTAAAAATTAAAAATACATTACCATTTACATTAGCACCCCCCCAAAGATCAAAATGCTTAGGTATAAATCTAATAAAATATGTACAAGATCTATATGAGGAAAACTACAAAACTGGTGAAAGAAACCAAAGAAGAATTGAATAAACAGATATCCCATGTTCATGGACTCAACACTGTCAAAATGTCAGCTATTCTCAACTTTATAGATTCAATGCAATCCCAATCAAAATCCCAGCACACTATTTTGTGGATACTGGCAAACTGATTCTAAAGTTTATATATAGAGGCAAAAGACCCAGAACAGCCAACTCAATGTTAAAGGACAAAGTTTAAGGACTGCCACTACCTGACTTTACGGCTTAATGTACAGCTACAGTCATCAAGACAGTGTGATATCGGTAGAACAGACAAATAGATGAATGGAATATAACAGAGAACCCAAAACTAAACTCACATAAACAAAGTTAAGTGATCTTTGACAATGGAGCAAAAGCAATACAATGGGGCAAAGACAGTCCGTTCAACAAATGGTGCTGGAACAACTGAACATCCACGTGCAAAAAACCAAAAAGAATCCAGGCACAGATGTTAGACCCTTCATAAAAGTTAACTCAAAATAGATCACAGGAAGGGCGCGGTGGCTCACACCTGTAATCCTAACACTTTGGGAGCCCAAGGTGGGTGGATCACTTGAGGTCAGGAGTTTGAGACCTGCCTGGCCAACATGGTGAAATCCCATCTCTACTAAAAATACAAAAATTACCCAGATGTGGTGGTGCATGCCTGTAGTCCCAGCTACTTGAGAGGCTGAGGCAGGAGAATTGCTTAAACCCCAGGAGGCGGAGGTTGTAGTAAGCCAAGATCATGCCACTGCACTCCAGCCTAGGCAACAGAGCGAAACTCTAAAAAAATAAAAAATAGATCACAGACCTAAATGTAAAACACAAAACTTTAAAATTCCTGGAAGATAACATAGGAGAAAATCTAGGTTATTATGGGTATGGTGATGACTTTTTAGGTATAACACCAAAGGCAGAAATCCATGAAAGAAATAATTGATAAGCTAGATTTCATTAAAATTAAAAAGTGTGCTCTGTGAAAGGCACTGTCAAGAGAATGAGAAGATGAGTTAGACTAGAAAAAATATTTGCAGAGGACACATATGATAAAGGGCTGTTACAAAAAATAGACAAAGAACTCTTAAAATTCAACAAGAAAATGAACAACTTGATTTAAAAAATGGCCAAAGACCTGTACAGATATCTCACCAAAGAAGATATACAGATGGCAAGTAAGTATGTGAAAAGATGTTCAACACCATATATCATTAAGGAAACACAAATTAAAACACAATGAGATACCACTATACACCCATTAGACGGTCACAATCCAAAACTCTGACAACACCAAATGCTGGTAAAGTGTGATGCAACAGGAACTCTCATTTATTGCTGGTAGGAACACAAAATGGTATAGCCACTTTGGAAGACAGTTTGGTAATTCTTCACAAAACTAAACATATTCTTAAAATATGATCCAGCAGTCATGCTTCTTGGTATTTACCTAAATGAACTGAAAATGCACGTCCACACAGGAACCTGCACATAGATGTTTATAAGCAGCTTTATTCATAATTGCCAAAACTTGGAGCATTCAAGATATCCTTCAGTAGGTGAATGGATAAATAAACGGTGATATCCAGACAATGGGATATTATTCAGCACTAAAAGGAAACGAGCTGTTAAGTCATGAAAAAACATGGGGGGAACTTCAATGCATATTACCAAGTAAAAGAAGCCAATCTGCAAAGGCCACACACTACAAGATTCCAACGATATAGTAGTCTAGAAAGGCAACACTATGGTGATAGTAAAACAATCAGTGGTTTCTAGGGGTTGTGTGGAAGGAGGGATGAACAATCAAGAGCACAGAGAATTTTTAGGGCAGTGAAAATACTCTGTATGATTCCATAAATGTGGATACATGTCGTTATATATTTGTCCCAACCCATAGGATGTACAATATCAAGAATGAACCCTAAGGTAAACTATGGACTTTGGGTAATAACGATGTGTCAATATAAGTTCATCAATGATAACAAATGTCACACCTCTCCTGGGAGCTGTAGACAGTGGGAGGAGCTGTGCATCTGCAGGGGAAGGGAGTATATAGCAATTCTTCATACTTTCCACCCAATATTGCTGGGAATCTAAAACTGCTCTAAAAAATAAAGTGTATTAATAAAAAATAAACTTTATAAGACCATCTTCAAAAATTAGCTCATCTAAGTAATTTTTTTCCTTTTTTTTTTTTTTTGAGGTGGAGTCTTGCTCTGTCACACAGGCTAGAGTGCAGTGGCACAATCTCACCTCACTGCAACCTCCGCCTCCCGGATTCAAGCAATTCTCATGCCTCAGCCTCCTGAGTAGCTTGGATTACAGGCATCTGCCACTACGCCTGGCTAATTTTTGTATTTTTGTATTTCACCATGTTGGCCAAGCTAATCTCGAACTCCTGACCTCAAGCGATCCCCCCGCCTCAGCCTCTCAAAGTGCTGGGATTACAGGCGTGAGCCACTGTGCCCAGCCTAAATAATTCTTTTCTACTTCAGATTACTTCTTTATCATAGACCAAAGAAAATGGGGAAAAAGGATTTAAGAAACTCCTAAGAGGCTAGTAAAAGTCTGTTACAGCCACAGAAATTACAAGTAAAAAGAGTTTGGAAAAATCTGTTTATACCACCAATTCACATATACTTCCATTAAATATAGCTCTAAATATTTGCCATTAATGTTAAAGATGAAAAAAATTTTTTTTAATTTCTATTTATTTATTTTTGTAGATATGGAATCTTGCCATGTTGTCCAGGCTCGTCTGGAACTCCTGGGCTCAAACCATCCTCCTGCCTCAGCCTCCCAAAAATAGTTTTTTGACAAAACATCCTAACACTAAATTTCACCCAACTAGTTTCTTCCCTCCTCTATGGTAGAGGCCCACTGTCTCAATTCTTTCATATTTCTCATCATAAACAGGTTCCTCTACAATAAATGCCTGTTCAGAACTGCTAACATTTGTATGTGTTTACCAATGTTCTTGTGAAGTATTTTTGTGACAAATAACTACTGTTATGGACATATCATTTGCAGATAATGAAAAATAAAACCAAGATTCTCTTCTTTGCTGATGAAGTCAGGAAGGTGGAAAGGGCAAAGCAAGAACTCTCACTCTTACCCTATGAGTAATTTCAATAGAAATCAAAGGCGTTAACTTCTCGGGTCCTCAATTTTCTCTTCTCTAAAAAGAAAGAATTGTTTAATAAAACTCATCCAAGGCTACAATCATCAATGGCAGCTAAAACCACTTAGTGAAAGAATTTTTTTTTAATAAAAAAAAGGACATTGGATGATGTCTCAACTCCCAAGCACTTGATGTTTGACTTGGGAGTGGTGCCCTCAGTCACACCTAAAACTATCTGCGGCAGACCCTGTTCTTTTTGGCTGACACAAATGCCATTCCCAACCTCCTTCTCCTCCTGTCCTGTCTCAATCGTAGAGTCTAGAAGAGCAAACATTCACTTTGCAGCCTCCCTTGTACCAAGGAGTGGCCATGAGACAATTCTGCCCAATGAATCAGAAGAGGAATTGTGTTGAGGATTTCTGGAAAGACTACTGCTTTTCCCGAGAAAAAGTGACAGATGCAGTAGGGGCTGAGCAACTTCCGTGCCTCTTCCAGCCTTACGGATGTGCTGTTGGTAGCTGTGACTGCCTTGCTACTACGAGGAAAAGGAAGGCCAAGAGAATAGCAGAGACACTCGCTCTGATGCCTTTGAGCCAATGAATCAATGCCAGAAGCAGCTGACCTCCAGAGTTCTTGTTATAGGATTAAAATAAATCTCTACTTATTTGCCATTGTCACTTTGGTTTGTTTGTTTGTTTACTTGTTGCCAAGCACATTCCTAACTGATACACTGTTCACCAGATTCCCTGGGATTAGACAATCAAACATCTTTCTGTAACCAAGAATGCAAAAGCTCCTCAACTGGAAAATACTCATGTGAAAGTTTAAAGGAAAAGCACAGGGAGTGAAATAAAATGCTTTCTTCTCCTGCCCACAGAATCCATTTATTTCATGTAGCTGTAAAATCAGCCCTTTGCCCAATTTCATCAAGTCACAAATTCTCAGGATTGGAAAGGCATTACTTTTAACCACCTGATCTCCCTCTAAACAACCTCATTAAGCAGCTATTTAGCCTCTTCTTGAATTATGTATAGTGACAAGGAATTCATTATCTCTAGAAGGAGCCTATATTTTCTTTGGACAACTATTTTAGAAGGGTCTATCTTACATTAACTTGCTTTTTCTATGTCTTCGTTCGACCTTTTGAGAAACACAGAACAGAAAGAATCTCTTTTATGAATGAGAGCCATCCAAAGAGCTGAAGGCAGCTGTCATATCACCTCATCTGCACAGTGATATCCACCAGTTCCTTCCACCTTTCCTCCTGAGAGAGGTATCAAGTTCTAATGAATGCCAGTCACATATATAATTTTAAATTGTCTAGTAGCCACGTTTTAAAAAGGAAAAGCCAGATGAAATTAATTTTAATATATTTTATGTAACCCAATATATCAAAAATATCATTTCAACAGATATTCAAAATAAATCATGAGATATTTACATTATTTTTTCATACTAAGTCTTTGAAATCTAATGTGTATGATACAGTCAGCCCTCCGTATCCCCAGGTTCTGTATGTGCAGATTCAGCCAACCTTGAATTGAAAATATTTTTTAAATAAACAATAACAATACAACCATTAAAAAAAACTTTAAGAAAACAAACAAACAATATAACAACTATTTACATAGCATTTACATTGTATTAGGTATTATAAATTATCCAGAGATGATTTAAAGTATACAGGAGGCTGTATGTAGATCACATAAAAATACTATGCCATTTTTATATGAGGAACTTGAGCATCTGTGGATTTTGGTATGTGCAGGGGGTCCTGGAACCAATACCCCTCGGACACTGAGGGGTGACTATATTACATGGTAGTCTATAATCAACTTACAGGAGTCACATTTTCACGCTCAATGGCCACACATGGCTACGTGCAACCATATTGAACAGCACAAGTCTGACAGAAGAACATAACATTGTTTTCTGCAGAGTCACTACAGACAGCATTCAGTTAATAAGATAAACTGGCAAAATACCATGGTGCCAAGTTTCTGAACCTAGAGTACCGCACAGACCTCTTTTGAAGTGGTGGGAAGGAGAACTAAATCTCATGGGCTCTGAGACTGTGTCCTAGAACTTTCAGAGGTCAATGTACCCCAACTGAAAAACTGTTTTTGAAAGTGGCTTTAAAAAAAAAACGATCTTCAAAATAAAGACACACACAAAAAAGATTCTATTTTGCTTGAATTTGAGCAGCTCTATGGTCCCAGATTGAAAACACTACTGGAACAGAGAGAACACTGGTCTGAAGTCAGGGAGTCTTTATTCTCAATTCTGCCACCAAGCTCAGTAGTCACCTGAAAAAAAAAATCAATTCATTTCTCCAGGCCTCTTTTCTCTAAGGGTGCTCCACTTTCCCACTAAACAACACTGTCCTAAGCATTCACAAATCATCCTTTTAATAACCCATTCTAGAATTCTGCCCACAAGTAGCATAAAGCTCCTAGTCTACAGTTTTTAAGCCCACATTCCTCACTCTCGAAAATCAGAATGTCATTTACCTGTCTTCATAATTACAACAATTTCTCACTCTTCAAAATTCCATAAAAATAAAAATTAACAATGAATTATCCCTGGGTTCTTTCAGTGTCCTGGAACAGAATGCTTCTGGACCAAAAATCCAAAACCCATTTTGAACAACTAAACAATCTTTTACAATCCATTAAACTTTCGCAAGCTTTAATTTAATGTTACTAATGTTTTTTCTGACCTGTTCAAAATAAATATTCCTGCCTTTCATTTATTGACTTTACGAGTACTTGTCAAGGACCTACTGTGTATGACAACACACTAGGAATACGGATGAGCTGTAAAAAAGATACGTAAATGCTGTCCTTGCTTGCAAAAGGCAGACACTAGCAATAAGTGAAAGACAATAAACTAGCATATAACTAAGCAGGACAATTTCAGGTAGTAAAGAATGATATAACAATAAAGCTATATTTGAGAGCAATATCATGCTCCAGATACTCTTCTAAATAGTAACTAGTTTAATCCTCTTAACAACTCTACGAAGTATGTACCTCTTTTATTAACCCCACCTTTATACATGAGAAAATAGAGAAAAAGAACAGTCAGTGCTAGAAAAAACAGAACATAGGAACTGTGAGAGGGCGAGTGTCTAGTGCACTGTTAAGAGTCTAGGAGACCAGGTGTGGTGGCTCATGCCTGTAATCCCAGCACTTTGGGAGACCAAGGTGGGCAGATCACCTGAGGTCAGGAGTTCAAGAGCAGCTTGGCCAACATGGTGAAACCCCAATTCTACTAAAAATACAAAAATTAGCCAGGAGTGGTGGCTCACGCCTGTAATCCCAACTACTCAGGAGGCTAAGGCACAAGAATCACTTGAACTGGGGAGGTGGAGGTTGCAGTGAGCTGAGATTGTGCCACTGCACTCCAACCTGGGGGACAGAGTGAGACTCTGTCTCCAGAAAAAAAAAAAAAGGTCTAGGAAGGTACAAAAGGTTTTTATGAGGTCCTCTGGGCTGAGGCTTGAATGAAGAACCAGCCACACAAAGATCTAGGGTCAGAGTGTTCCAGAGAGAGGGAACAGCAAGTACAAAACCCCTAAAATGGGATGAATTTGGCAGGATGAACCTCGAGGGCTCAAGGAACAGAAAGAAATAAAATGTGGCTGACAAAGAGGGAGGGGAGAAGAGTAAGAGAAGAGGTAAAGAGGCAAGAGTGGGAGCTAATTTATGATGAGGAGTCTGGATTTTATTACAAGTACAATGAAATCCCCCCTCGGGTTTTTAAGCTGGAGAATAACATGATCTGACTTACATTTTTAAAAGATCCCTCTGCTTGCCTATGTGGGAAATCAACTGTAGGAAGCAAGAATTGAATCAGAGAAACAAGGACAGAGAAGATGGAAGCCAAGCAGCAGTTGAGTAACTCAAGCTTCCCTCTGCCATTTAACATTATCTCAGCCCAGAGCAACTGGCTTGTTTCCTTTTTGCTTCTTTTCCTGAGTTTACTTGTCCTGCTGATGGAGTCACTTGCTCTAGGTTACAGTAAGACCCAGAGAAGAGCTGAGGACCCCCTTCAGATTCCTTTGGCTTTTGATTTCAACCTCTAATATACCCAGAGGAACATGTACAACACAATATGAATGGCAAGTAAAGCAAAAAAAAAAAAAAAAAGGCGGGGGTGGGAGGGTGGGGGGGGGGGCAGTCAATCAATGATCATCTTCAGCTGCAGCTCAATAAAGCCCAAAATGTTCACAGCAATTCACTCTATAAACAATTCATAGCTCAAAACCAAAGGGTTCAAATAATACTCAAAGGCCTTGGACTTCACTAATAATACCTATCTTTTACTGAAAAGATAATGCTAACAAATATCTAAGCATACTGAAGAGGACTGTCAGCAAACATCACCACTAATCATTCTTCCTATCCCTGTCTGTGCATCCCAACTATCCCATCAAGAAGGGGAATTTACTTCCCCTCCCTTTGAATTTGGGCTGGCCTTGTGACTCATTTTGACCAATAGGATGTGATGAAACTGATGTGCCAGTTCTAGATCTAGGCTTCAAGAGAAATAGAAGCTGGCCAGGCATGGTGGTTCACGCCTGTAATCCCAGCCCTTTGGGAGGCCAAGGTGGGTGGATCACCTGAGGTCAAGAGTTCGAGACCAGCCTGGCCAACATGGTGAAACCCCATCTCTACTAAAAATACAGAATTTAGCCGGTGTGGTGGTGTGCACCTGTAATCTCAGCTACTAGGGAGGCTGAGGAAGGAGAATTGCTTGAACCCAGGAGGCAGAAGTTGCAGTGAGCCGAGATTGTGCCACTGCACTCCAGCCTGGGCAACAGAGCAAGACTCCGTCTCAAAAAAAAAAAAACAAAAACGGAAAAGTAAAATGAAGTAAAAGCTTCCTTATTCTCACACTTGGAACCCAGCCACCATGCTGTAAGGTGGCTGGTCTAGATACCAGAGGAAATGAGACATTATGGAGGAAAACTAAGGAACTCTAGTCCACAGCCAACAGGAAACATGAGAGTAAAGCTTTCTTGGGCATTCTAGTCCAGCCAAGTTCTGAAACTGAAAACATCTGCTGTATTAGTGATGCTAGCAGACACCACCACATGGAACAGAAAACCACTCAGCTGAACCCAGCCAACACACCAAATTGTGAGAAATAATAAACTGTGGTTTTAAGTCACTATATTTTGGAACATTCATGTGGAATTTCAACAGGTCAATACAAAAAGCTGGATATTCCAGACAGAAATATGAGCAGGAGAAAAGACAAAGAAATGGTATAGTACAGAATATTTTTCAAGAAAGGCAAGTTCTCCAATAACTGCCACCAGTCATGAACCAGCTATTCTAGTTAAAATGAACCACTTGTGGAAAGTACTATGGCTCAAAGACCTAAAAGCAGAACTACCATTCGACCCAGCAATCCCATTACTGGGTACATAGCCAGACGAATATAAATCAACCAACCATAAAGACACACACACATGAATGTTCACCGAAGCACTATTCACAACAGCAAAGACATGGAATCAACTTAAATGCCCATCAATGACAAACTGGATTAAAAAAATGTGGTACATATGCACCATGGAATACTACACAGCCATAAAAAAGAATAAGATCATGTCTTTTGTGGGAATATGGATAGAGCTGAAGGCTAATTACCCTTAGCAGACTAACTCAGGAACAGAAAACCAAATACTGCATGTTCTCACTTTTTAGTGGGAGCTGAATGATAAGAACATATGAATACAAAGAAGGAAACAATAGATACTCGGGTCTACTTGAGGGGAGAGGGTAGGAAGAGGGAGAGGAGCAGAAAAGATAACTACTGGGTACTGGGCTTAATACCTGGGTGATGAAATAATCTGTACAACAAACCTCTGTGACACACGTTTACCTACCTAACAAACCTTCATATGTATTGCCAAACCTATAATACAAGTTAAAAATAAAGAAAAAAATAAATCACTTCCTGTGCAAGCCCTATTACAATGCTTACATATTCGCAAAATGGTTTGCAGGACTCAGAGTTGTAAAATAAGGACCCCTGGTGTCAGAGAGCTGATGCACATGATCTATGAATATATTATGGAACTTTCTGCTTCTCTTTCACTCTGCCTTGCAGGCATCCAGCAATATCATCTATTCTCCACTTTGCTAAATCTTACCTTTGGCAGAGCCTTCATGAACAAGATTGGTACCCATATAAAAGAAGCCCGAGAGAGCTATCTTGACCCTCCTACTATGTGAAGACACAACAAGGTACCGTCTTATGAACCAGGAAATGGGCCCTCACCAGACACCTAATCTGCTGGTGACTTGATCTTGGACTTCCCAGCTTCTAGAACTGTGGGAATTAAATTTCTATTGTTTATAAGCTACCCAGTTTACACTACTTTGTTATAGCAGCCTAAAAGCACACCCTGTTTCAAGATTCTGCATTCATTTACTCATTCGTACATTCAACCATATTTTGTTGGGCACCAATGATGCCAGGCACTACTCTAGGTGCTCAGGATACAATAATTAACAAGGCAGACAATGCCCCTGGCTTCATGGAGATAAATGTGTTGATGAACAGGAAGTAGATACAGTGGTCAGAGAAGGCTGGAGGAGAGCACAGTTGACCAGAGATCTGATGGAAGTGAGAAAGCAAACTATGGGAATATCTGGAAAAAGAGCATTCCAGGCAGAGGAATGAGCAAGTGGCAAAGATCCTCAAATGCCTATACTTCCATGGAAGAAGGCCAGTGAGTGAGGAAAAGAGAGGTAGCAAAGGGGATCAGAGAGGATACAGGGATCCAGATCTCAAAGGGACTTGTAGGTAATGGCCAACACTTTGGACTTCATGTTTTCAGAGTGATGGAAAGTCCTTACAGCCTTTCCCAGCCCCTAGCTAAGCCTCTATTGATTACTTCTCCTTCTTGTGCTCTTATCACCTGTACTTTTATTTACCAGTTAGTCTATATTCCATGGATTTCTATTCATCTCTTGTGTATCAATTCTATGTCCTCAACTATGTCTCAACGGCAAGAATCAGTCATATCCTCTTCTGTATTCCCAGGGCCTGGCACCTAACAGATGCTCAATAAATCTTTCCATAAGGTGATAATGATGATGTAATCTCTTAGAATCTTTTCTAGCTGTTAAGATCCATGATGCCTTTGAACTCTCTCAACAAACTAGTTTGCACAATGACTCAGAGGACTGACATCTTTCTAGATATTTTGAGATTATATTCATGCCACTTTTAGAGTCTCCGTCCATCAAATGACTAGAATGAATTACATCAGAGTTTTGTTTAAATGAAGGCTGTGCCACTTGGAATGGGATTCCCTTACATGGAACTACCTACTAATATTTGCACTTTAAGCCACCTGAACCTCAGGAGAGTAATAAATTGCTATTAAATAAATGCTATTCTGATGTGATCTCATCACTAGCCATTAATGATGGCCTCAAATCCTTTGTTTCTTCTCCCAATGAAAAGTGAAGGATAATGCTACTCCCCTCCCTGACCCCCTCCTGACCCCAAGTCTGGGTTGAACTTAGTGACTTACTTGACCAATAAGCAGGAGAACTGGTGTTCTGGGACTTATGAGTCTACATCCTGAGAAACCTTCAGCCTTGAAGCTTCCATCCTCACATTTTGGGAAACCCAGCTCCCATGCTAAAAGAAACCTAAGCCGCATGGAGAGACCACATGCTGGGCCCCAGCTAAGCCCCCTGCCCAGAGCCACGCACCCCAGTCAAGGCACCAGACATCTGAGTCTGAGATCTCAAAAGTGGATCCCCTATCCCCAGATTCCTCAGCTGACACCATGTGGATCAGAGACAAACTGCCCAGCTGAGCCCTTTCTTAATTCCTAACCCACAAAATCATGACCAAGGTAAAATGGTTATTTTAAGGCACCAAGTTTTGGAGTGGTCTATTATGTAGCAGTAGATTTTAAAAAAGCAAAAAACAGAAACAGAATCATATCACTACTGATCCAGAACTCACAAGAGTACCTTCCTCCCAATCATTTATAAAATTGACAGACGGACACAGTCTGAGGTTTAACCAAGGTTCAATGACTGCTTTGCCCAGAGATTTGATCCATGACAAATGACACAGACAAATGAGATGACTTTGAATGGGTATCCTGAATCAATCATACTAATAGAACTTCAGGCCAATTAAAGTCATTTGAAATGTAACCAAAGTAAAAGCCACGGCATCCATTTGGATTGTAGAGGTCACAGAATTAGGCTACTGGCCAAATTATACATATTTTTTCACTCAAGTCACCCTGCTGGCAAGAAAATAATTTATTACACTACTTAAATACATGGATAGGACTTAAAACAGAAATGAAATGTACAATTCTATCATAAAGTTAAAAAGATCTAGCTACTAAACAATGATTGCATGCAATACTAAGAATTTCTGAAATGATTTTCAATCGGATGCTGCCAGAATAGAAAACACTCAATTGCAAATAGTCCTCTCCTTTAGAACATCCTTTATTTGTACAAAGAATTTTTATTATGAAAACAAAAGCTCCCCAAAATGAGTAGGCAGTTTTACCCCCATCAGTATGAATATCACTTCTCCCAACAGCTGTCACTTCAGGCCCTGTGAATAAGTGGCTTCTGATAAAACAGCACACTCATTTCATGTTGCTCCTCCTCCCTCTCCCCGACTACCTTCAAGACATATTTGGCTCTCCAAAAAAATACAGAACCATTAAGTGGACCCAAGGAGAAGAGTAAAGGTAACACACACACACAAAAACAAATTTTGGTAGCAAATGCTTTAGAGCATCAATTTTTCATATAAACTGTTATCTTGAACTATGTCTAATCATAGTCTATCACCCACATTTTTCATACTATGAATTCACACTCACCATTGGTACATTTTAAAGAATCAACAAAAGAAAATAATGACTCAAGAAAACACCCTGAAAGCTAATGGCATGGCAATGTGAAAATGGTAAAATGCTTTTAAGAGAAAATATCATCTTCCAACTTCATATTTGCACATATTTGCTTGAAAGTACATATTTGCTTCAAAAATCATTCATTAGCAATAACAACAATAAAACCATAACAAAAGAAACCAAAATGTCAACACTTGTCTCATTGGCAGCTATACGAGTACATGTATTTTTTATAAGACAAGTCCAGAATAAGAGAAGAAAAACATATTAACTTCTGATGAGAATATTTAATGAAAAAAATAACCATTGCCTTCACACAGAAACTACTCCTTCAGCAGCAGTGAATCATTAACTCCGAATAATACATGTTTAAAAACATGTACTCATATTCCTATACTACATCACATTTCCAAAACTGCTTAAAAAGCAAAAGTAGATGGTAATGCCGCGAAAGCAAATTTAGTGACATTCTGGTTATGTGGCTCTGACAATCAAATGAAAGTTCAACAAGAATTTAAGAAATGAAGCTGAGGATATAAATCATGTTCTTTTCGTTTAAGTGAGAACATCAGCAGCTCCATCTGTTCCAGCTCTAGGAGCCATTACTGACACATTAAATTCCAAAGAAGAGGAAGGCCTTTAGGTTAACAAGGAAAGCAAGTCTGATTAAATGTCAAACCACATGATACTAAGCTTCTTGCACCTTCTGTATCACCAAGAAAGTCAAACCCTGCTCAATGCTAATGCAAAAGCACTGCTGATGGGGGAAAGGAATGTATTTCCAATGCATCTCTTCCGATCATTAAGGTCATCTGTCTAATGTGTTCAAGGCAGACAGGAGACTGTCCCTAGAGCACAGAAAACTTATCTTTCCCATCTGAAATGGTCCTGCCTCAGGAAAAGAACTTTTACTAAAACACGACTACACAATAGGCAACCTGTAGTACACAGAAATTTAATCATAAAAGTTCCCTTCAGAATCCCAAAAAATTAATTTTAAACATTTCATTTAATTAAGTAATTTTTTCAATTTCAAAATCCTCTGTGATGATCTGGTCCATAAATGCATCTGCTCAACACATAATTATTGATGGGACAGGCACTGTCCTGGGGTCTGGGGATGCAGATAAACCAGGCAGTTAAAGCTGCCCTACTTCTGAAAGAGCTTACAGTCTAGAGAAGGGAAATTCACTTGTCAAGTAACAAGTCCAATCAAGTGCGGAGGATAATTCCAGATAGTGTTAAATGCTGTGCAAGAAACAAAACAGGATAATGTTGCAGAAAGTGACTTGGGAGGTGGCTAATTTGGACTGATCAGGCAGGCCTCATCAAGGAGGCCTGACACCTAAATTACCAGAGGGAGCCACTTATTAGAGCAAAACTGGGAGCAGGGCACACCAGGCACAGAGAACGGCTAGGCTGGAACAAAGGCCTCGAGGTGGGCACTGACTTGGCTGACTGGAGTGACAGAGGAGGCCTGTGCTGGGCTACAGGGAGAAGGCAGGGAATGATAGATGTGACTGAAGAAGCCAGCAGGAGTCCCCAGGTCACGGTGTCCCTTTTGGGCCCTGGTGAGGAGCTCTGATTCTCAGTGCAATGTAAAGTCCTAGGAGGAGGTTTTAAGCAGAGGAATAACAAAGTCTGATTTCTATTTTTAAAAGATGGCTCTGATTGCCATGTGGAAAACGTTTTACGGGAAAGTACATGTGGAGGCTACTGCAGTAATCCAGGCAAGGGATGGACTCAAGTAGACAGATTTGGGGAATGTTGTAGAAGACTTGCTAATGGAATATACAGAAGGAAAGAGGGTAGGTACAGCAAAGAAGGAAACAAGGATGATGCCTAAGTTTTTGGCTAGAACAATGTGGTAAAATACAGATGGTGCCTTTTAAAATACAGTACACAGAAGTGGAAATCAAGATTTGTTTCATTTAGCTCACTCATTTCAGAGATGAGTACATGATGTACCAAGTATGTAAATGACTTAACCAAAGAAGTATAACTGCCTAGTTGAAGAGCTGGAATTAGAACCTGACTTTCTACTTTCTAATCCAGTAGTCTTTTTGTTAAGAGTATTAAATTGAGATTTCCAGATTAAATAATTTCCAGTTTTGCTATTATTAATTATTCACACAAAGGCTCCAAATAGGCCAGGTGTGGTGGCTCACACCTGTAATTCCAGCACTTTGGGAGGCCAAGGCAGGCAGATCCCTTGAGCTCAGGAGTTCGAGACCAGCCTGGGTAACATGGTGGAACCCCCATCTCTACAAAAAAAAAAAAAAAAAGAAAGGCTCCAAATAATTTGACGGTAAGTGAGCATTAAAAATCAAAAGCATGTATGAATCTACAAAGGTACTAAAATTTCACAAAACTACACACACTAAAAACAGATTGCATGTAAAACCTATTCCAATAAGGTCTGTTCTTGAATTACTAGTATTGCACCAATGTCAATTTCCTGCTTTTAACAATGTGCTATGATCATGTAAGATATTATCATTGGGGGAAGCTGAGTGAAAGGTACCTGGGATCTCTCAGTACTATTTTTGCAACTTCTTGTCTTAAATTATTTCAAAGTAAAAAATTATTTTTTAAAAAAAGAGGCTGGGTATGGTGGTTCCTGCCCGTAATCCCAGCACTTTGGGAGGCTGAGGTGGGCAGATCGCTTGAGCTCAGAAGTTCTACACCAGCCTGGACAACATGGTAAAACCTCGTCTCTACAAAAAAATACAAAAATTAGCCAGGTGTGGTGGCATGCACCTGTAGTCCCAGCTAACTGGGAGGTTGGAGTGGGAGGGTTGCTTGAGCAATGCTTGAGGCAGAGGTTGCAGTGAGCCAAGATCACACTGCTGCACTCAAGCCTGAGCAACAGAACCAGACCCTGTCTCAAAAAAAAAAAAAAGAAAAAGAAAAAGAAAGTAAACTTGCCCAAGAACACAGAACCAAGGCAGACTGCCAAAATTTGAGACTTGATCAACTGATTTGTGGTTGACTATACCATAATTTTTATTCAAATGTTGTTTAAATTAAAAGGACTTTTTTAAAAAAATCAACACCTAATGGCACCTACTTTCTTTCTTAGATAAAGAGAAACTTCTTTTGTGACCTTTGGAAGTTAATCAGTCTTTGGCTGGATCTGTTTTCTTCCGCAGTCAAGAACACAGTCAGCATGCAGTCAGCGATCTAGGAGCCAAAATCTGCATTTGGCTGGCTTTGGGAGTCTATATTAGGTGTAAAATGCTGTTCTAAAACAATTAAAATGGCAATGCTTTCATTTCCTGACTGGATTGAACAAAACAACATAAATGATTTAAGCCATTTGTGAAATGAATCGGAAGGGAATTTACCAAAAAGGTGATTCTGTCCAATTTAACCAAGGCCACTGCTCTCGAGCCTCCAGAGAACTCTTGATATTGCTAAAAGGCTGGCAACTACATCCTCAGTTACGGGACCACCAGAGCACCTGTATGGTGCACTTGCCTGAAAAGAATTGTGTTTTGGTGGGGGCTGGGAGGGTAGAGAGAATGGAGGTAAAGATTGGGGGTGGTGGAACAGTGTGATCAGTGTTCTAAGATGCCTGGAGCCAAGAAAACCCAGAAAAGGAGTCAAAGAATAGGTTGAATTGTTTCCCTCTTACAAGAGAAATTGCAGAGTTGAGAGCATTATATCTCGTAATGCCACATTCAGATACCACCTAGCATTTGGGATTCTCAGTTCCTCCCAAAGCCTATCACCATCAGGCCTAGCAGCAGCACCAACTGAAGCTAACTCAGGATGGATTTTCTTAAGGTGAGAAACAGAATGAATGTCTCTATGTCAACTAAGATCTGGGGAAATCTGGTAGATGTGGGGCAGTTAATGAAGTCAACACCCTGGAAGACAGGAGTTGAAGTGATGGTTTTTTTCTCTCCCTAGGCCAGCTCCCTTATATTCAGGGCTCATGCACCTACCCTGCCAAGCCCAGATTCAAAGCCTAGATATCAAGATCATCCGACAACTCGTCCCTTTTCTCTTTACCTGTCTTCTAAACACATCAATTCTTTATTTGAGCCAAAAAGTCTATTTGCTTTCCTTCCCTCACAGCATGCACTCATTTAAGATTTAGGAACCTACTTTGTTAAAGGTTCTGTGATGGCTGCAGCAGATGTGAACAAGGCATAGTCCCTGACTTAACTCAAGGGGATGGCATTCGATGGTGAGAGGGAGCTAGGGAAGAGTTAGATAAGTTTACCGGTAACTATGTTAAAACATGGAGAAAGATCATCACAAAAATCTGTGGAGGTTCAAAGAAAAAAAAAAATCCCAGATGAGGAGAATGTGGAAAAGCTTCTGGGAAAAGAAAGGAATTAGGCTCTGAAGAATAGATAAGATTTTGAGAAGCAGAGATTAGAGAAAATGGGGTGGGGGGAAATTATAGTCCAAAAAAAAGAGCTCAGGCAAATGCCTACTGAAAAGACATTACAACATCATTGTATCAGTGGGGGAGAGATAACAGCTCCTCTCTCATCCTCCAAAGATAGGTCCAGATCCAGGTAATTTCCTCCTTTGCCAGCATAGAGAATGTTACTCACTAACTGAATCATATTCTCAGGAATTTGGAATCTTCAAAGCAGTAAAAAGTTGTGGTCTCCTAGAAACTCTTTTCTTCCCAGAAGTTCAAAGAACTAGCATTTGACGAAAATGTCTTTTTCATGTTAGCTTCCTTTTTGTCTTCCTCTCTCTGAGTCTCCCTTCTACTCTGCTAGCACTATTCCCACAAGGGACAAGATGGCCTGGGGCTCCAGCAGCCAGTTAGGACCATGAGGGAATCTTGAGAATGGAAATCACGTGGCAAGGATGGCAAAGCATAAAGAGAGAAGAAGCCTTGGCCTCTGGTAACTGTGGAGCAGTCACACCAGCCCACAGCCCTGGAGACTACTTACAGATTGTGTGTGTGTGTGTGTGTGTGTGTGTGTGTCACAGAGAGAGAGAGAGAAGGATATGGAGGAGAAACAGGAGGAAGAGGAGGAGAAGGGAAAAATAAACCTTCCATCTTGTTAAAATCACTGTCATTTGGGTTTTCTGTTAAATGTTGCCAAATCTAATTCAATAATTAATATAGATAAGGTCGGGCCATATTACAGAAGGTCTGAAATGAATTTAAAAATGTCTGAAATTAATTTTGTAGACAATGAGGAAAATTTAAATATATTTTAAGAAAAAAACAACATCTTTTATTTGAGCACTTACCATTTGTCCAATAGCACTAGGTCCCTGCCCTCTGGAAGTTACAACCTATTATAGAGAAGCACACCAAATAGGAGGTGCAAGATGCTCAGAAGCGCATGAGAGAGGACTTAATCCAACATAGAAGGTATGGGAAGGCTTCCTGAAAAAACACCTAAGCTAAAGCCCAAAGGAGGAACTGGAGTTAACGTGGCAAAGAGAGAAGTAAAAACATTCACACTATAGGCAAAGACACTCAGGCAAAACAAAAATCAAACAAACAAAACCCAACAGCACAGCACATTAAAAAACAAACTGGACCGGATGCGGTGGCTCACACCTGTAATCTAAGCACTTTGGGAGACCGAGGCGGGCGGATCACGAGGTCAGGAGATCGAGACCAGCCTGGCTAACACGGTGAAACCCCGTCTCTACTAAAAATACAAAAAATTAGCCGGGCGTGGTGGTGGGCGCCTGTCGTCCCAGCTACGCGGGAGGCTGAGGCAGGAGAATGGCGTGAACCCGGGAGGCGGAGCTTGTACTGAGCAGAGATCGAGCCACTGCACTCCAGCCTGGGTGACAGAGCCAGACTCCGTCTCAAAAGAAAAAAAAAAAAAACTGAAGGAAGACAAATTTGGCTAGTATGCGGAAGAGCAGTTCTCCAGAGAATGGCACAATGGATGCTGGAATGGTGTGCAGGGGTCACAGTGATAGGAAGAAAGCTTTGGAAGACAAATCTGGCAGCTTCTCTGTACAGGCAAACCAGTTACAAAGTAGTTTGGAGAAGCAATAAAAGCCTAAAGTAAGCGGCAGGTGCATAACTCAGAAAACCATGACATTGATGGAAATACTGAGGGCAGGAGCAGGACCTAGATTTAGTGAGAAAAACTCATTCCATCTGCAACATGCTGGGTTTAATGTTCTAGCAAGGCATCCTGAGATGTCAGGGAAGTACTTGGCGTCTCCTCCATCTGGACTGGCTTCTTCCCCTGGAACCAATGACTCTACCTTCCATAAAACGCAGATTCACCTTCGAAGCACTCCCTACTTTATTCCCTTCCCCGCTGAGATCGCTCCTTCATGCTGCATGCTCTGCTGAAATTCCATTCACTTTGTAGGCTGCTAGTACATGTTCAGAATTCGTATGCATGTTACCCCTCTCTTACCATACAGACTTCAAACTCCTTGAAGGACAAGGGCTCTCTAGCTTCTATTTCTGATGGAATGCTTTTGATACCTTTTAGAGCCCACAGCACTCTACGAGCACTTAAAATGTTAAATTCCTTAGGGGATTGAGAACCTAATACAGGCTACACTTCTAAACAACAGACAGAAATATTAATAGTACAATGGCTATCTCAGGGAATGGGAAGAAATTCATACCCTGGCGTAGCATTACTCATCAGAACGTTTGAGTCTCAATGACAAAAGATTTCCTTCAAAGGAGGTGAAAACAAAGACAAGGTGGGGGGATGTAAAAAATACATTAAATACCTAATGGATGGGAACAAAAGGCAAATGCTTCATGACTGCAGACCTTGCTTAATGCTTTCTGTGGTTAGTATTCAAATGCTAACATTATCTCATCATGCCAATACTTAAAAATTTTGAGACTAAACCATGAGTAAATACACAGGATAAGCTGAAACTAAATCCTCGTGTGAATGTGCAGAGCACAAAAGGGTTTTATCTGTTTGGTTTACCTAATTCTTTTTCTCTTATGTACAATTTTAGAAATGAAAGAAAAGCTTCAATGGCCCTGGTATGACAAATCTCTTCTGGCAAAATCTAACTCAAAAAAATGGCAAAGATAATGATATATATTCATAGGAAAAGTTTACCCTGAAGAAAGGCCTCCCCAGTTTTGACTCTCAAAACAATTTTAGAACTAAGCATTTGCTTTAATCCAGCACTCAGTTAGGCACCAAGTAAAGAAAGGCAAATAAAGCTGATTCCGGTCATAAGAAAAAAAAAAAAGCTTTTTTGGGAAAAGCCACAGGTTTTTTTTTCTGGTTTCTGGCCTTTCTCACTCTATACCAGGGGTGGTAGGCTTTTTCTGTAAAGGGCCAGATAGTAAATATTTTAGGTTTTGTGGACCATAAGGTCTCTGTTGCAGCTACCTGACTCTGCCCTGCTGGTGTATTGTGAAAGCAGCCAGAGACAACATGTTAACAAATAAGCATGGCTGTGTTCCAATAAAACTTTATTTATAGACACTGAAATTTGCATTTCATGTGATTTTCAATCATGTAATCTTCTTTTCAACCATTTAAAAGTGCACAAACTATTTTTAGCATCTGAAGGATATAAATATATTTTAAAATGACACTGGCAGAAGCTTACTCAGAGTCCAACAATTTGGGGAAAAACAATCAAGAGAAAAGATTTAGAAACTTAAAAGCATACAAACAGAAGACACTGAAAAAAATCAGGTTATAATCTAGTGAAACACTTTGAAACAGTATACTCATAGAAAGACAAACAAAATACTTTAAACAGCAGAGTGAAAAATGCTCTTCCTAGTTCCTGAAGAGTCATTTAGAGAAGGTCTTTTAAGTCCGGTGCTATCTCTCTAATAGTTGAAATAGCAGCATGCCTTGATAACAATTTGAAAAGACTACTTCAAGTTGATTCAGAGGTTTTACTCTCTGAAGAAAAAAGTATATATACTTTGTTAAACACACACATACTCGTAATCTTCTAAATTTTCTCCTTTTTTTGGCATCACATAAGAAATTTCAGATTTCAGCAGCAGTGTCCAGTTCTAGAAGTAACTGGAGTTTAGCAAAGAGTGGGCTTCTGAAACGGAATTTCCAATGGTAATGATGGGATTCAAGACACACTGGCCCAAGATATGGCACTTGGAATCTGAGAAGACAGCATAAGCAGGCAGGTCACTCTGACCTCCCCTCAGCTCCCACAATTCTCCCGATTCTCCCTTAAAGCAGGTTGTAAACCCTAGAAAGGATTTTCTGACCTTCCCCTGAAACAGGTAAGGTGACTCTCATGTGCAATGCCTTCCCTATCCCCAGAGGAAAGGAGCATCCTTATTTCGGAAGATGCAGATCACAGAGAGAACAGGAACACCTAGCCCTAGCAAAGTTTACCCTAGTTCATTATCATTAGAGCTCATATTCTTTTTCCAATCCCATTTCCCCACAACCATCCACATGCCATCAAACCTAGCATAAAAATACACAAGTTTAACCACCTCTTTGGGTCTTCACTCCCTTATAAAAGTTCCTGTGTCATGTAAAATTTATATTAAATAAATTTCTATGCTTGCTCTTGTTTATCTGTCCTTTGTTATAAGGGCCTCAGTCATGAACCTAGAATGAATGAGGAAAAGAGATTTTTCCTCCCCTACAGCAAAAACTCAAATGTTAAGATGATTCATTTATTATAAACACTGGCTATCTCTTTTTTAAATTAACTTATTATTTTAACTGACAAATAAAAATTGTACACGTTTATCGTGTATAACATGATGTTTTGAAATACGAACACTGGCAGTCCATTTTTGCTGCTATAACAAAATATCACAGATTGGGTAATTTATAAACAATAGAAATTTACTTCTCACAGTTCTGGAGGCTGGAAGTCCAAGATAAAGGTGCAAGATCAAGCATTTGGTGTCTGGTGAGGGCCATCTTGCTGCATCTTCACGTGGCAGAAGAGGTTAACACTGTGTCCTCCCGCAGCAGAATGCCAAAGGGCAACAAGAGCCTAAGGGAGTTCCCTCCAGCCCTTTAGTCAGGCACTAATCTATTCATGAGGGTAAAGCCCCTATGACTTAATTACTTCACCCCTTAATACCACCCCCTATTACCACCCCTTAATACCACCACGATGGGGATTAAGTTGAATTCTGGGAGACATTGGGACCATAGCAGGATGGTCATTGCAGGATGGCTAAATAGAGATAATTAAAATATGCATTACCTCATATACTTATCATTTTTTGTGAAGAAAACATGTCAGATTTACTCAGGTGATTTTCAAGAATGCAATACAGTCTACAGTCATTTGTCAGTATCTGCAGGGGGACTACAGGCCCCCACTACCACCCAAGATACCAAAATCCATGGATGCTCAAGTCCCTGATATAAAATGGTAATAGTATTTCCATATAACCTGCATACATCCTCCCATATATTTTAAATAATCTCTAGATTACTTATAATACCTAATACAAGGTAAGTGCTATGTAAATGGTTGTCCTACTATATTTTCACTTGTATTCTTTTTTATTGCTGAATTGTTATTTTTTATTGTGGTTTTTTTTTTTTTCAAATATTTTCTATTTGTGGTTGGTTGAATCCATAGATACAAAGGGCCAACTGTAGGTTGTTAATTATCTATAGTCATCATGTTGCACAACAGATCTCTCGAACTTATTTCTCCTGTCTAACTAACCTTTGCATTCTGTGACCAACATCTCCCCAATCACATCTCCTCCAGCCTCTGGTATCTACCATTCTACCCTCTGCTTCCATGAGTTCAACTTTTTTAGATTCTACATATAAGTGAGATTATATGGTATCTGTTCTTTTGTGCCTTGTTTCACTTTGCATAATATCACCTAGGTTCACCCATGTTGTCACAAATGACGGTATTTCTTTTTAAAAACTGAATAGTATTTCATTATGTATATATGCTATATTTTCTTTATCCATTCATCTGTTGATGGACACTCAGGTTGATTCTGTATCTTGGCTATTGTAAATAATGCTGCAGTGAACATGAAAGTGTAGCTATCTCTTTGATATACTGACTCCACTTCTTCTGGATATATACCCAGTAGTGGGATTGCTAAGACACAGAGTTCTATTTTAAATTTTTTGAGGAACCTCCATACTGTTTTCCATAATGGCTATACTGATTCACATTCTCACTAAGTATGCAAAGGTTCCATTTTCTCCACATCCTTGTCAGTACTTGTTACCTTTCATATTTTTAATAAGCACCTAGAATTCTAATAGGTATGAGGTGATATCTCATTATAATTTTAATTTCCATTTCCCTGGTGATTTGCGATGTTGATCATTTTTTCATATGCCTGTTGGCCATTTGTATGTCTTTTGAGAAATGTCTGTTCCCATCCTTTGCCCATTTATTTATTTATTTTGAGATGGAGTTTCACTCTTGTTACCAAGGCTGGAGTGCAGTGGCACAATCTCAATCTTGGCTCACTGCAACTTCCGCCTCCTGGTTTCAAGTGATTCTCCTGCCTCAGCCTCCCAAGTAGCTGGGAATACAGGCGAGTGCCACCACGCCTGGCTAATTTTTGTATTATTAGTAGAGACAGGGTTTCACCATGTTGGCCAGGCTGCTCTTGAACCCTTGACCTCAGACGATCCACCTGCCTCGGCCTCCCAAAGTGCTGGGATTACACGCATGAACCACTGCGCTGGCCGCCCATTTTTTAGTTGGGTTGTTTTCTTGCTATTGAGTTTTTACAGTTCCTGGTGTATTTTGGACATTAACTCCTTATCATATATATGGTTTGCAAATAATTTCTCCCATTCCATAGGTTACTTCTTTAATCTGTTGTTTCCTGTGCAGAAGCTTTTGTTTATCCCATTTGTCTATTGTATTTGTTGCCTGTGCTTTTGGGGTCATATCCAAAAAATCCATTGCCCAGACCAATGTCATAGAGCATTTCCCCTAGGTTTTCTTCTAGTAGTTTCATAATTTCGGTCTTATGTTTAAGTCTTTAATCCATTTTGAGTTTATTTTTATACATGGTGTGAGATGAGGGTCTAAATTCTTCTGCATATCCAGTTGTTCCAACACCATTTATTGAAAAGACTGTCCTTTCTCCAGTGTGTCTTATTGGCACCTTTGTTGAAAATCAACTGACCATAAATGTGTGAATTCATTTCTGGACTATCTATTCTGTTCCATTGGTCTATGTGTCTGTTTTTATGCCAACACCATGCTGTTCTGACTAGTATAGCTTTGTAGCATATTTTGAAGTCAAAGAAAGTAGTATGATGCCTCCAGTTCTGTTCTTCTTTGCTCAAGACTGCTTTGGCAATTCAGGGTCTTTTGTGGTTCCATATAAATTTCAGAATTGTTTTTTCTATTTCTATAAAATATGTCACTGGAATTTTGATAGTGATTGCACTGAATCTATAAATCACTTTGGGTAGTATGGACATTTTAACAGTATTAATTCTTTCAATCCATGAACACGAGGTTTCCTCCCATTTATTTGTGTCTTCTTCAGTTTCTTTCATCAATGTTTTAACAGTTTTCATTATACAGGTTTTTCACGTCCTTGGTTAAGTATTCCTAAGTATTTTTCTTTTGGTAGCGATTGAAAATGGGATTGTTTCCTTGATCTCTTTTTCAAATAGTTTGCTGTTTGTGTACAGAAACACTACTGATTTTTATGTTAATTTTGTATACTGCAACTTTACTAAATTTATTAGTTCTAATAGTTTTTTGGTAGAGTCTTTAGGGTTTCCTATATTTAAGATCATGTCACCTGCAAACAGGGATAATTTAACTTCTTTTTTTCTAATCTAGATACCTTTTATTTCTTTATCTTGCCTAATTATTCTGGCTAGAACCTCCAGTATTATGTTGAGTAAGAGTGGTGAGAGTGGGCATCCTTCTCTTGTTCCTGATCTTAAAAGAAAAAGCTTTCAGTTTTCCACTGTTGAGTATGAAGTTAGCTACGAGTCTGTCCCATATAACCTTCTTTGTGTTGAAGTATATTCCTTCTATACCTAATTTGTTGAGAGATTTTATAATGAAGGGATGTTGACATTTGTCGAAAGCTTTTTCTGCAACTATTTAGATGATCATATAGTTTTTGTCCTTCATTCTGTTAATGTGGTATGTCATATTTATTGATTTGTGTATGTTAAACCATCCTTGCATCCTTTGATCACAGGGAATGATTCTTTTACTGTGCTGTTAAATTCAGTTTGCTAGTATTTTGTTGACAATTTTTGCACCTATGTTGATCAAGAATATTGGTCTGTAATTTTCTATTCTTGTATCCTTATCTAGCTTTGATATCAAAGTAAATTCTGGCCTTACAAAATAAGCTTGGAAGTATTTCCTCTTCTTCAATTTTGTAGAAGAGTTTGAGAAAGATTGGTATTTGTTCTTTAAATGTTTGGCAGAATTCAGCAATGAAGCCATCAGGTTCTGGGCTTTTCATTAATGGGAGAATTTGTATTACTGACTCAATATCCTTATACATTACTAAGCTAATCAAAATATGTATTCTTGATACCATTGGATGGAATGTTCTGTAAATGTCTGTTAGGTCCATTTGGTCTAAAGTATAGTTTAAATCCACTGTTTCTTTATTACTTTTTTTTATCTGGGTAACCTGTCCATTACTGAAAGTGGGGTATTAAAGTTCTCTACTATTATTATATTCTAGTCTGTCTCCCCCTTCAGATCTATTAATATTTGATTTATATATTTAGGTGCTCCAGTGATTGGTGCATATATATTTACAGCTATTATACCTTCTTAATGAATTGACCCCCTTATTATTACATAATGACCCTCTTTGTCTCTTTTGACAATTTTTGACTTAAAATCTACTTGGTCTGACATAAGTATAGCCACTCCTACTCTCTTTTGGTTTCCATTTGCATGGAAAATCTTTTTCTAACCGTTAATTTTCACTCTATATGTGTTCTTAAAAAGGAAGTGAATCTTTTGTGGGTGGCATATAGTTGGGTCTTGTGCTTTTTATAAAACCCATTCGGACTCCCTGTCTTTTAACTGGAGAATTTAATCCATTTACATTCAAGGTAATTAATGATAAGGTCTTGCTTCTGCCATTTCGTTAACTGTTTCCTGGTTGCTTTGTAGATGCTTTGTTCTTTCCTTCCTCTGGCTGTCTTCCAGTGTGATTAGGTAATTTTCTCTAGTGATATCCTTTGGTCCCTTACCTTTTATTTTTTGTGTATATACCATAGGTTTTTGTTTTATGGTTACCATGAAGCTTACAAAAACATTTTATAAATAGCCAGTTATTTTAAGCTGATAACAACTCAATTTTGATCACATACAAAAATTGTACACTTTACTCCACCATCACCCCCATATTTTAGTTTTTGATGGCACAATTTATGTCTTTTTGTTTTGTATATACTTTATAAGTTGTTATATCCATTTTAATAGTTTCATCTTTTAACCTCCAAACTAAAGATGTAAATGATTTACATACAACCATTACAGTACTGGAGATTCCAAATTTGACTATGTAAGTTTTATACTTTCATACGTTTCCATGTTATTATTAACCTTCCATTTCTTTCCACTTGAAGACTCCACTAGCCTTTCTTGTAAAAACAGGTGTGGTGGTGATAAACTTTCTCAGCTTTATCTGGGAAAGTATCATTCTCTCCTTCACTTCTAAAGAACGGTTTTGCCGGCTACACTATTCACTGTTAGCAATTTTTTTTTTCCATCAACATTTTGAACATATCATCCTACTCTCTCCTGGCCTATAAAGTTTCTGCTGAGAAATGTACTACTAGGCTTATTGAAATTGTCTTATATGTTATTTGCTTCTTTTCTCTTGCTGCTGTCAGGATCTTCTCTTTGTCTTTGATTTTTGACAGTTTAATTATAATAAGGCTTAGTGTAGTCTTGTTTGGATTGAATCTAATTAGAGACTTTGACCTTCCTGTACCTGGATATTATATCTTTCCCCAGATTTGGAAAGTTTTCTGCTAATATTTCTTTAAAACAGCTTTCTACCACTTTATCTCTCTTCCTCTGCCTTAACTCCTATTACTCAAATGTTTGTTCTTTTGATGCTGTCTCATAAATCCCATAAGCTTTCTTCATTCCTTTTCATTCTTTTTCTCCTCCAACTGTAATTTTAAATAATGTCTTCAAGTTTACAGATTCTTTCTTCTGCTTGATCAATTCTGCTGTTGATACTCTCTATTGCATTTTTCAGTCCATTAATTTTTATTTCAGCTCCAGAATTTAATTTTAATTTTTACTTTAAGTCCTGGACTACATGTGCAGGATAAACAGGTTTGTTACATAGGTAAATGTGTGCCATGATGGTTTGCTGCACCTATCAACCCATCACTTAGGTATTAAGCCCACATGCATTAGTTATTTTTCCTAATTCAGCTCCAGAATTTCTATTTGATTTTTTTAAATAATTTCAAAATTTCTCATTTTGGTCATTTATTATTTTTCTGACTTCATGCAATTATTTCTCTGGATTTTCTTGAAGTTAGCTACCAGGTAGGCTGCTCTTACAGACCAGCTAGTGTGACAGTCACTTCAACTCCACCGAAGTCTGAATCTCAGCCTTAGAGGTGGGGAGGGCCCTCTTCCACATTCTTAGTGACTGTATCCTGCACTACCTTTCAACCTCAGAAAAAGTAGCTTCTGCCATTCCTGTATTACTTAGAGACCTCTTTTACCCCATTTAGTGGTTAACCATGGTTTGCTTTTCACCAGTTAAAAATTCTTTATATTGGCCAGGCACGGTGGCTCATGCCTGTAATCCCAGCACTTTGGGAGGCCAAGGCGGGCAGATCACCTGAGGTCAGGAGTTCGAGACCAGCCTGGCCAACATGGTGAAACCCTGTCTCTACTAAAAATATAAAAATTAGCCAGGCATGGTGGCGGGCACCAGTAATCCCAGCTACTCGGAAGGCTGAGGCAGGAGAATTGCTTGAACCCGGGAGGCGGAGGTTGCAGTGAGCCAGGATCGCGCCATTGCACCCCAGCCTGGGCGACGAGAGTAAAACTCTGTCTCAAAAAAAAAGAAAAGAAAAGAAAAGAAAATTCTTTATATTAAGTTTTCCCTATTTAAATTACTGTGTGGTTTCTGTCTCCTGAATGAATTGTGACTGGCACATGATGGAATAAAAGGGCTCAAACAAATATGAAAGGCCTGAAAAGTCACATTTGCCCGTAGCACACGACTAATTAATAATAAAGAGATTGAAAGGGAAGAGATATGTTTAAAAACTAAATGAACAAAAATGTCCAAGTCAATCACATTCAAAACCTTTATTTTACCTAATCATATTTCTTAGAAAACATCTTTCATTTTCTTTTGTATTTTTTTAAATTTGGTAACTGTTAAAAAAGAGACTGACATACACATAATGAAAATGCCAGCTATGTGTGAGACCTGAGGCAAGCAAGGGTCAGAAAATAAAGAAGCTGCAGCTAGCCCAGGTCAGGTCATCTAAGCCATGTGACTCCAATCAGATCTAAGAACTGGTAGTAGACTGATAGAGACAGGACCCTAGTGATTAGAAGCACAGACTGTGAGCCAGACTGTCAGTGTTTGAACCTCAGCTCTGCTACTGCCAAGCTGTGTGACCTTGAGCAATTTATCTAACACCTTAGTCTCCTCATCTGTGAAATGCAAATGGTAACAGTAGTGCCTACCTCAAAGGGCTATTATGATAATAAAGTGAGTTTATATATCTAAAGCCCTTAGGCCAGTACCCAATTCAAATTCTCTTTCTAAATCTCCTCTTTACATCTACATTCTCAATCCATTTTTCTCCCCCAATACATTCTGATTTTGGAAAAGTTTAAGGAGACCTATGCTGCTCCAAAACTGCTCTCCAGCGTTTTATCTACCACCTTTGGCCCTCAACCTGGGCCTTGCTGTATGAAGAAGAGGTAAAGCATCCTCCTCCCTTAAAGGGCTATCATTTGTTTTCCAGGCCCATGGGCGTGAGACCTATTCAATCCAAAAAGAAGGAGGATGGCACAGTAGACAACTCTTGCTTCAATCAGCTTTCACCTCTTTCTTTTGGAACTTCCTTTCCCCACTTCAGGTGATTCTGGTGTCCTAGAGGAAGGGCTCATGACCCAAGTTTGGCCAATAGTCTGAATCTGGAAGGAAGGTACAGTGTAGAAACTTGATTGAAGATTACCATCTGATGGCCTGAGATCCCCCACTGTTGCCTCATTCCTGCCCTTATTAAGCCCTGAAACCTTTATCATTCCTTCAAAGCTGTGAACTACCCAATATATTTCAGAGAAATTCCTATTTTTATGTTACATGAAGTTCTACTATTTGAACAGAAGAACCCATATGCATGCTGTTAGACTTGGATATCCCTTCGTTTCCTCATCTATAAAGTGTTTCTAAGATCCCTCCCAGCTCTAACCTTCTATAGTTCTAGCAACAGGACAAGTCACTGCAGATACGCTCTACTTGATCTATAATTCTCCACAGCAACTTCACCATTACTACTCAGCACCCACAGACCTTATCAACAAATGGTAGAATTGGGAGATGCTTTTAAAGTCTTGTATTTAGGTTATAAAACCAGAAGCCTCTCATTTGTCACTTAGTACATCTCGGTGGTATTATTTTGGTAATGGTATTGCCACCCTCTCTGCTATGGTGCTGAGCATAAATAGAACATGAACATTTCCAGGAATTGTCAACTTGGCACTTCTTAGAAGGAGTTAAAGTTTCTTTCATAACATTAACAAAATAAAGCCTAGGAGTAAAACCTGCCCCAAACTTCTTCTAGAAACTACATTCCTTTTCAATTAAAATTTACTGTTTGAAAAAACACAACATACCTTTTTTTCTTTTTTTTAGTCTGGGGGAAATGCCCTCAAAGAATCATATGTATACACTCCTTACTGCTTAAACTGAGGAACAAGCATAAACACAGCTGCCTATTAACATTATGTAAAGCAAACATTCCCACAGCTAGCTATAACAGCAGCCTACAAGTTTGAACTATACCCGTAAAAAGAGAACACTACCTTGCTAAGCATTTGGTGAAACTCTGAAGCTGCACCACCAGAAAAGCTGGTTATTGGAACTGAGGGCTTTAGATAGCAAGATTTAAGAGCTGCAAAAGTGGGACTGGATTCCAGTATCAGGGGAGCCAACACACTATCTCCTGATCACAGCCAAGGAGATTTAGTCTTTTTTTTACTCTCAAAGTAGCAAGTTGAAATGGGAGAGATTCAGGGGCTCTGCTCCGTAACCCCTCCCCACCGTATGGTCTTCCATTAGACCCTAGCCTTCCCCCAACCAAAAAAAAAAAAAAAAAGTATAAAATGAGAGATACAAGAGAGAGATACCAACCAGGAATCAGCCTTAGGACAAGAGGCAAGAAAGAGAAAGCCTCCTGAGGCTGTGTGTCTGGAAGAAACTGGAAGTGGGGGAGTTTCTGAAGAAGAATGAGGGTGATGGGCTGTGGAGCAGCCACAGGTTATCAGAATTAGGAAGAGGAGAAAACTGAATGCCGAGAAAGTGGTTTTATAAGATATGAATCAGTAGGCCTTAAAGTGAAATTTGACTTTATGTTGTGTGACTTTAAGTAAGTTATTTAACATCTATCTCTGTGCTTACATTTTCGCATCTGTTCAAAAGGGTAATAATACCACCTCCCTCATCAAGTTATTGTCAGGATTAAATGAATTAATAAACACAAAGGACTTAGAATATAGCTGGCAGACAGTAAGTCCCCACTAGCTATTATGATTATTTTACTGATGTTATCTGAAGTTATTTGTGAGACACAAAAGACTGCTTTTGCTTTTTTTTTTTTTTTTGAGACAGGGTCTCACTCTGTCACCCAGGATGGAGTGTGCTCTTGACTCATTGCAACCTCTGCCTCCTGGGTTCAAGTGATTCTTGTGCCTCAGCCACCCAAGAAGCTGGGATGACAGGTGTGTGCCACCATGCCCAGCTACTTTTTGTATTTTTAGTAGAAACGGGGTTTTGCCATGTTGCCCAGGCTGGTCTTGAACTCCTGACCTCATGTGATCCTCCCACCTTGGTCTCCCAAACTGTTGGAATTAACAGGCGTGAGCCAATGCACCTGGCCTGAAATTCATTTTTAATTATGAACAAAGACCATGAGCAGACAGACAGCCAGTCTGACAGACTAAGCCAGTCCCACTCTTCCCAACTAGCCATTTGTCTCTCCTTCTCTCTTCCATCCTTGAGCCATCTTCAGCTCACTTTTTAACTGAGAGGAGCATCCAACTCGTTCTTCAGCAGGAGATTCTGTCTCCATATGGACATAACCTGATCTACACAGCACAAGGTACTGCATGTAGTTTGTAATGACTGTACCAAACAATGTGAATAGCAATAAAAATAATTCCCAAATTCAAATTCACTAGCAATTCAAACTCCTCCAATTGTTGCCTCATGTGTGCAGCCTATATATCCCCATAGAGCCCTAATGGATTTTAATGTTGGTAGCAGCATCACCCCCTGTATGGGGTCTGAGATTCTGGAACATTCTTGAGCAACAATGCTCAGGAAATTCAAGGAATAAAAGGATTTGCGAACTAATATCCCTCTACACCCTGATTCCTACCACCCTTCCATCTGGTGCTACCTGAAAATAAGAACAATGCTTCAAGCAAGTACACAGCTTTGGAAAGCCAGGACTTGGAAGCAGTGAGTGAGGAAGGAGGCACGCTCCTAACCAGCTGGTCAGAGCTCAAGGTTCTCAACCCTGGCTGCAATTTAAGATGACCTCGGGAAGCATTTGTACGTGTGCCTGACTTACACATGGGCATGCCCGTGTGTGCCTTTAACATCCCATTGCCCAGAACCCACCCTCCAGAGATCGTGTAATGGATTCACCTGGAGTAGAGCCTGGGCATCAGTAGTTTTGTAAAAGCTCCCCAGGTGATTCCAAAGCATAGCCACAGCTGAGCAACACTGAGTTAAATCAACCCTGATGTTCAATACAGTGTCTGATGCAGCCGAATGGTCTATACATCCACAGAAGGGAGAAAAAAAGGCATAGCCAGAATTTCTAAGTGAAAACAATATCAAATCCATGTTTTAAAGTGAAATGGAGGCATCTCTGCTGGGGCAAGACCTGTCACATGTTTGCTATTCCTAGAAAGACCTGCAATTAGCTGCCAACAGATGCATTATTTCATCAGTCCCATAAATACTCGATGAAAGTCTTCCGCTTTTCCTTTATGTCAGCCTTGCAGAGGTAGGAAGAAAAAAATCTTCTGATAAAATGCAGTACTGAACGATCATCATTTCCTTTTAAATGATTAAAATTAGCATTCATAAAAATAAAATATTTTAGTGAAATCTCATTCCAGCATACCTCTAAAGGCCCTTGGAAATTCTCCTCTTAAAATGAAAAAAAAAATGCATTAGTACAATTTTTTAAAAGCCTCTTTCAATTATTAACACTGCAGCATAATACAATTCCATTTCAAACTCAGTGGGAAGCCAAGATTGCGCAGCAGAAAAAGTCCTAAATCAAGAGTTGCAAAGCCTGGATTCTAGTCCCAGTAATAAATTACATTAACTAGCTGTGTGATCATGGGCAAGTTGACTTAATCTCCCTAGGCCTCTGTTTTCTCAGAGAAAAATTAGATGACCTGTGAGTCCCACCCAGTTCTAAAATTCATAATACCAGGATATGGCTCCATCTTGCTGACTTTGTTTCACTAGCAAGTAAATGTGTTTAAAATTTAGAGAACTTACGAATTTTGAAATTCTAGTTAATTTAACTAATTCCTATCACTGGGCATAAATTGAAAGAGCAAAACTGTGAAGCATCATGAAAACAGCTCTATCTACTATCTATACTAGAACTGGAGCCTTCCTGCTTTAACTATGCCAGCCAGGTGATGGCTCCTCCCCCAGATGCCTGTCTTTCTTTTTAAATTAAAAAAATATATGATGAAAAGCAACTTTTGGCCACATCCTCACACCATTATTATTTTCTTTTTTTTTTTTTTTTTTTTGGGATGGAGTCTCACTCTGTTGCCCAGGCTGGAGTTGGCACAATCTCGGCTCACTGCAACCTCCACCTCCTGAGTTCAAGCAATTCTCCTGCCTCAGCCTCCTGACTAGCTAGGATTACAGGTGCCTGCCACCACACCCTGTTAATTTTTTGTATTTTTAGTAAAAATGGGGTTTCACCATGTTGGCCAGGCTGGTCTCAAACTCCTGACCTCAAGTGATTCACCTGCCTCAGCCTCCCAAAGTGTAGGGATTATAGGCATGAGCCACTACACCCAACCATTATTTCCGTTGGTTTTGTTTTTGTTTTTTAGACGAAGTTTCACTCTTGTCCCCCAGGCTGGAGTGCAATGGCGCGATCTCAGCTCACTACAACCTCCACCTGCCAGGTTCAAGCGATTCTCCTGCCTCAGCCTTCCAAGTAGCTGGGATTCCAGGCGCCTGCCACCACGCCTGGCTAATTTTTGTATTTTAAGTAGAGATGGGGGTTTCACCATGTTGGCCAGGCTGGTCTCAAACTCCTGACCTCAGGTGATCTGCCTGCCTCGGCCTCCCAAAATGCTGGGATTACAGGAGTGAGCCACTGTGCCTGGCCTATTTTTTTATAGTCTCCTTTATGTTGACACATTTCTACTTAAATGTAAGTAATGGTTTTTTCCTAAATAATCTGGTATACTTTCAATCTTATTTCCTATTCAATATTCCTATGAACATTTTTCTTTTTATTTTTGGTTGATACATAAAAATTGTATATATTTATGGGATACAGGGTAATATTTCAGTACATGCATACAATGTGTAATGATCAAATAAGGGCAATCAGTATATCCATCATGTCAAACATTTATTCTTTCTTTGTGTTGGGAATATTCAAAATCCTCTCTTCTAGCATTTTGAAAACACATAATAAATTCCTGTTAACCATATTCACCCTACAGTGCTGGGACATTAGAACTTATTCCACCCATCTAGCTGTAATTTTGTATCCATTAACCAACCTCCCCATCCCTGCCTCCCTCATACCCTTCCCAGTCTCTAATAACCACAATTCTAGTCTCTAAAAGTCATGTATTTTTAAAAGGAACTTCGTAAATAGAAAAGTTTTGCTTGCCATAAATGGAAGGAACCCATTAAGTTGACACAAAAAAAGCAATACAACTAGATTCTAGCTAAATACTGTTGCCCACAGAAGGCTTTAAGCATGAGGACCTCCTATCATTCTTACTGAACTGAAACAGAAATAGAAAGGAAATAACTTTCTCATCATGTAATTCAATATTACTTAATCCCACATCCACACATCAACTAAAGTCATGCTACGAGCCACCCAAGATCACGGCTGCACACACATCTCACATGTTGAGAGCAGAACAAAAGGTAGCCACTGAGCCTCTGCTGATGTGGAATGTGATTCATCCCAGGGAGGAAGGTGTCTTATTAGCCACATTGTCACCTGTGGCTCCCACTCGACTTCCTGTGTATTTGTGGTCCCCTCTATCTGAAAGCTCTCCTCCCTGTATCAACTCTGCAGCCAAACTCAGTTCTCTGCTCAGTGTCCCCTCATCAGAGAGGCTTTCCCTGACCACCCCCACCACCACACATACCGCTTCTCGTCATAGCGCTCTTCACCACCAAATGTTATTTATTCATTTGCTTATTATCTGTCCCTGCCCTTATCCCCTCCCTCTACTAGAATACATTGAACTCCATGAAAATAAGGGCTTTGTTTTGTTTACTGTTATATCTCCAGCACCTACTGTCTTGCACAGGGGTCCCCAACTCCCATACCGGTCCGTGGCCTATTAGGAACCGGATCGCAGAGCAGGAGGTAAGTGGCAGGCAAGCGAGGATTACCACCTGAGCTCCTCCTCCTGTTGGATCAGCAGTGGCATTAGACTTTCACAGGAGCATGAACCTATTGTGAACTGCGCATGCCAGGGATCTAGGTCGCGCACTCCTTATGAGAATCTAATGCCTGGTAATAATCTAAGGTGGAACAGTTTCATCCCGAAACCATCATTCCCCCCAACTCTCCCGTTGGTTGAAAAATTGTCTTCCACAAAACCAGTCCCTGACGCCAAAAAGGTTGGGGACCTCTGGTTTAGCACATGGTCAAGACTCAGCAAATATTTGCTGGATGAACGCATGAATGCCCTCAGCTGATCTGGAGATCCTCCATTTGTCTTTATATACCCAGTACCTGGCATTCAGTAGGTCCTTAGGAAGTATATGAAAATCGGGCTGGGTATACACAGAAACCTGGGCCCTCTGCAGACTCTCCCTTTACCAGAGGGAAGGGTCTTGCTATGGATGCTGACCCACTGTTCTCACTCTAGCACACAGGACGCCACTAGGCAAACACTACTCAGTTACAGTGGAAGCACCTGGATAGACTGCAAGCTAGATACACTGAGACCAACACTGAACTTACATGCAGAGCAAGGTCAATTACGTGGTATGATTGGAGGAACCTATGAAAAGAATCCCAAGCTAGAAACCTCTCTAATAAACCCATCACAATATCTAAAATATCTGCCATTAAGAGCTCAGTGACTTTAGATGCATCCAAGTATGCAACTCAGAGCTAGAATGTATCTCAGGAGGGCGGCAGGTGTGGTTCTGTGTTGTCACTCAAGGCTGGCGCCGCAAGGGGCAGGCAGAGCCCTTGAGCCCACAGGTAGAGGGGAAATGGACTAGCCAGTCCTGCGCACTGCTGTTGTAAGAGCAGCCAGGGAGTCCAGGGCACAGAGTCTATGGGGAGGACAAGATCAAGCCCAGAGAAGGTTGAAGCAAGTGTCAGCTTAGGGACAGCCATTCCAACAGGCTCAAGAGTTGAGACATCCAATGCTGATGCCGGAGGCACTGAGCTGTGTTCCCAGAGCTCTGTTCTTCACTCTCGCCATGGCTAAGAATACATAAAGCATGAATCAAACCAACGGAGGACAGAAAAACAAAAACACTCCCAAGCTTAAAGGAAGACTGGGGCAAAAGGCAGAGAATCATGGCAGACACCCAGACCCACAGCCAGGGCCAACACAGTGGAACAGGGAGGGGGTCCTGTGGCCCAGGAGTCACTCCCACCGTGATTTACGCTGAGTCCCACCAGATGGGGAGGCTGGGCTGCCATCAACCTCCTTTCCAGATCCAGATTAGCTCAGGCACTGGAGGGAGCTTGTCAGTGCCGACAGGCCCCATGAGCAGTGAGAAGCCAGGCAGGCAGGCACAGGCTGCCTTCACCCAGACACAGCACTGTCCCTATCTCCTAAATGACCTGACAGGAGCCCAGAGAGGATTTCCAGCTGATCTAATGTCTAGTATGTGACCTTGGCCAGAGAGACAAACCATGAAGTGTTCTCTCCACGGTGCCAAGGTGGATTAAGTCATTTTATCACCAGAATTCCTCTTTTAAAAGGTAAGAGTCCTTACAGGGTGAGAAAAACACAAAACCAATGATCCATTAACAACTTTAACAACTTAAACCTTTTTTTTTTCCTAACAGAGATTGGGAGACTAGTCACAGAGGCAGATTCTGAGAGAATCAAAAGGTTTAGGGTGTTTTTCTATGTTTTGAGATTTGATGGGGGTGGGGTTCAGAAGAGTACAGAAGAACAAGATACAGCTCAATTCTCTAAAAAAATTACATCCAGCACATAAGTAAAAAGCAACTAACCAGGATCAATCACCAAAATAAAGCCTCTGAGACAGCTCAAAATTTACAAGTGAAACAACAAAAATTAAAACAACAAACCAATAAAGGGGAAACCAAGCATCTCTGGGAAGACCAACACAAGAAAACCTTAGTAAGATAAAATCAGTTCATTCTTAGAGAAGGATCAACGTCTTGGCTAAAAAAGAAGGCCATTCCTTCCCATTTGTTCTCAAGGCCTCCCAAGAGACTACTGAATCCATACAAATTAATTAATAAGTATGATCAAAATGAGGAAAAGGTAAGAAGAGTTTAATGTGTACATACATTAAGAGGTTAATGTGTACACACATTCTCCTATAGTCTAGATCCTCAAAACTCAAAGATATCTTTACAAAAATTTAAGCGGACTATTTTAAATCTTACTAAAATTACTCAATTACAACACTGGAGAAGCACTGAGGTCTTAGGCAGTAGGTTCTGGATTTCTTTTTTATAGGGACGTTAAATTGAAGGGATTTCAACTCTGATACTCTTCCCAGGATTTACAAAATAACAAAACCTAGGTTTCCAATTCAGTAAATCCCAATTTAATTTTAGAATTAAAATATTGCCACCAATTAAATTACTTTAAACATGTAAAAAATATTTTAAGGTCTGAAACAAGAGAAAGTGTTAACTATCAAGTTTAAATGCATCATTTCTTCCATTACTTCCACCCTTTCCTTCCCCCACACATAAAAAACAGTATATCTCTCTATATATACATATATATATATATACACACACACACCTCTAGAACTTATGGTATACAGGATTTTCAAAAACATATGAAGATTTTAAAAGTGATTTTTAGGAGATAGGAAACTATAAAGTGGAGAAGTGAATGAATGATAAACCCGCAATTCAGGGCTTTTCACTGAGTGGGGGTTGGGAATGAGACAAGATTGGGAAGGAGTGCCCGGGGTTTTTAAAGGCAATCGTAATATTATTTTTCTTAAACTGAGTGATGAGGAGACGGGTGTTCGCTGTACCATTATTCTCCATATCTTACTTATATTTTGTAATATTATTTAAAATAGTCAATATTTAATAAATACAAGTCTTTTTTGAAAGAATTTATGTGATTGTCACCGTGGAAGGTATTCAAAGACATATATAAATCAAACCCTCACTTCAGAATGTTTTTTTCAATAGCAGTGTTACTCAGTAAAAAGTAAAACAATTAAGATGACTGTACGAATTTGTTTCAGAGCCAACCTTCCACAGAATTAACAAATCTTGAGAAAAACCTTATTTTTCTAAACTTCTACACAGATATGCTCAATTTTTTTCCCACCATGTACTGCTTCATTCTGTTTGCTTTTTTAAAAAGCTGTTTTTCCTCAGCTTCTCCGTAACTTTCATCATTTTGTAAAAAATGCCTTAATTCTTTCTAACTCTCTGAATGAATCTGAAGAAATAATGGGGTTATGGCCGAGCATGGTGGCTCACGCCTGTAATCCCAGCACTTTGGGAGGCCGAGGTGGGCGGATCATCTGAGGTCGGGAGTTTGAGACCAGCCTGACCAACATGGAGAAACCCCATCTCTACTAAAAATACAAAATTAGCCGGGCATGGTGGCACATGCCTGTAATCCCAGCTACTCGGGAGGCTAAGGCAGAATTGCTTAAACCCGGGAGGCAGAGGTTGCAGAGAGCCGAGATTGCGCCATTGCACTCCAGCCTGGGCAACAAGAGTGAAACTTCATCTCAAAAAAAAAAATGGTATTATACCTCTACGAATGACATACAACAGCATGATCTGTATCACCCAAAATGACCATAAAATTAAATTCAGTATTTTGATAGTGAAAGGCTTTCAGTTCACCTGTTTTGTTGTTTCCAACTATATGAGGCCAGCAGAAACCTCTAAGTCAAATATCAGGAAAACACCAATAATTTTTTAACATTTCTCCAACTCTATGTTATCTATTCTGCTTTCAATAAAGTCATAAAAACATCTAGATACATTTTGTTCAGACATGTGGAGTATTTAATTTTGTAAGGACAATCCAAGCAGTGAATTCCAGTGGTCCTCAAAAGCCAGCTACGTCTAATATTTCAAAAAGCCTAAAGATACATTTACCTGTAATGAGTCCAGACTAGGAATGAAAATACTTTTGCTTTTTCCAGTGGGATCTTACCAGGTCTTCCTAAAGTTAGCTGGCTATGTCATGCTGATCAGGTATTCAGACATATGTCAAAATATGAGGTCCATGGAGCAAAAATAGTAAAAGTGGTCTTATTATCAGTATTCATTTTTTTTAACCAGTATTTAAAAAATAGCAACCACGAAGTCTGGGGCCCACTGAACCGGAATAGTTCTATCACTCTTATGAGAAACCCCAGAGAACCTTGATTCTCTAACTTTGTTAAAAATTTGCAAGCCAACTTTCAATTACTTTTTTTTTTCAATTTTTAATTTTTGCCAGTTCAGTTCTCTGCCCCTCTATCTTTGTAAAACAGAGTCAAGGGAGGTTAAGAAGAAGCAAGTGTTTCCATATCACATCTTCTTCCTGCTACAAGCCAGGCTAACAAAACCAGAACTGTTTCTCTCTTCTCCAGCTTCCAAATCTCCTTCCAATTAAACTGAGACCCTCCCCAAACTATTGCTCTTTGCAAAATTAAATACTCCAGTGTCTGAACAAAGCGAAACTAAAAAGGACACTTTAAACGAATAACCTTTAAAAACAAACTAAGTCAGCCTTCAAAATAATCCCCTTTGGCCACACAGGACAGCCCAGGGGACAGGTGCAGGGCATGCCTTCCTAGAGGCTGTCTCCTCCTCCATGAATCTGACCTTTTCCAGCTGGTAGCTCTGGCACCTCACAAATCAGTTGTCAGTAGGCCGAATGCCTGCTTTCCCATCTGCACTTTCCAAATGGCTCCTGATGCCAACGGCTGAGATATGACCTGGCTCTCTGATGAGAACATGCTTCCCAAGTGACATGCCAGGTTTCCTGGAAGCATTTCTAAATGCATTCTCTGAGCTCCCTCCCTCACCTCCCAGTCACGGTTCATTCTTCCTTCCCTGCACTTCCTAATGCCACCTCCTGATCCTATTCCTCCAACGTCATGTCCCTTCAGTCCCAAATCCTTACCCACTTTCATCAACCATTGACCCTTGTCCTGCCTTACATCCCAACTTCAAATCCAAAGGGCATAGTTCTGGCTAGGTGTGGTGGCTCACCTCTGTAATCCCAGCACTTTGGGAGGCGGAGGTGGGTGGATCACCTGAGGTACGGAGTTCGAGACCAGCCTGGCCAACATGATGAAACCCCATCTCTACTAAAAATACAAAACTTAGCAGGGCACGGTGGCGAATGCCTGTATTCCCAGCAACTCGGGAGGCTGAGGCAAGTGAATTGCTTGAACCCAGGAAGCAGAGGTTGCAGTGAGCCAAGATCACACCATTGCACTCCAGCCTGGGCAACAGAGCGAGACTCTGTCTCAAAAACAAACAAACAAATAAACAAACAAAAAAGCAAAGAGCATAGTTACAACATTTTGGAGCTGGTTCAAAGTGATCTTTCTGAGGCCTACCTGCAGGCAGGTCGGTCATGGCCTCTTCCCTTGCCTTCTTCAGCTTCTCCCTGACCCAGGGAAACTCCTGTAGGGAATCTAGGAATGTATCAAATGCTTTAGGGCCCCTGGAAGGTAGGATATCCAGCAGGAGCATTGTTTTCCGGAGGCCTGTGGTTTGAGCATTGATTTCTTGAATATGGTTTTCCGTCAAGATTCCTTCCTGGTAGAGGTACTGAAGAACCAGTCCCTCCACCAATACCTCTGCACCCAGCTCCAGGCGAAGCGAGCGGAGTACTTGTTTGTCTCTGGCCTCCATTTCTCCCTGGAAAGAGCCAAAATCACAGCTGAAATTACAGACATGTTGATGTGGCCCTAAAGACAGTGTCACTGCAATGTAAGTTCCTTCAGGTCAAGCACATCTTTAAACCATAGCAGACTGCCAGGTCATGGTATTTAATTCACTGGTTAAGCCAAGCCAGGTTAATTTTGAATGTTTCCTAACATAATGAACAACAATGAAGATGAATCATCTTTTCTGTTTCTGCTTTTCACACAATGGGGTCCCAGCTCAATTCCTCGTTCAATAAAGAAATTTGGAAAAAGAAAAAAAAAAAAGTGGGTCAGAGACCCTTCTGAAAAAGCAATTTTTATCTGAAGATTACAGAGCAGCACTAATTTTAACATGCTGGAGAAGAAATGGTGGTTTTATTTTCACATTGCCCTCGTCAGACCTGCACCACCACCACCAAGGCAGAAACTGCCAAGGTGGATGCAGGTGCCCTTTTTTTGATCACCAGTATTTGCAAAACCTGATCAGTAATAGGAGTGCAGGACAGAAATCAGCAGGTTCAGAATTTAAGGCTCTTTTCGCTAAAAGTCCTCTACACGATCACCTTTAAGAAAATTGTTGTTTGTGCCCAGTCTACAATAAACTTTACACAATATACAGTCACAGACTCCATTCCTTCCCACTAAGAATTCCGAATCTCCAGCACAACACTGTCGTGGCCACACATGCATGGGACATTTTATGGGATTTTTTTTCTTTCAAAAAAAGCTCACACCCCAGCACTGGTCAGTAGCCGGGCACGATTTGAAGGTGCAGTTCCACCACCCCTGCACCAGTGTGCTGTGGCTTGGTTGTGTGTAAGGCAGTGAAGGTTAAGTGACCGGGAAGGCAGGCAGGGATGACAGATGGGGCTTCAGACACACCCGGGCAGTACGACCACGGCTAGGCGACACCCGATCCCACACTCCCCCTCGCAACCCTGTAAAGTTCAGGAGGTGACAGGTGAGGAGGGGAGGTGTTCACGTTTGGCTGTGAGCGCCCATTGGGAACTTTTTTAAAAGTCTCTGCTTCGGCCGCTGAAACCCTTGTATCAAACAGGAAGACTACGGGCGGTTTCTGCGGCAACTTGACCCGCTAAAGAGGGAGTGCTGGGAATGAACTTAAGAGCGGACCAAGGGGAGAGCGGGCCTCCGGCACTGCCGCAGCCACCCAGCCTTGGCCCGGATCGGAAATGCGGAGCAAGTTAGCGGGGCGGGGAAGCCCCCGCAGGGCCCAGGTCGCAGACGCTACAATGCAGGACTTTCAAAGAAAGATGGATTCCTGTTACTTACGTCTGCAACCACGTATCTTTGGGGCGGGGGAGAAAAACTGCAACCGGAATCCTGACTGTTAGGGAACCTGCCCCATAAGCACCATCTTTGTTAATGGCGAAAACCCTAAACAGGAAGTGTTGACACCATCTTTGTTGAGGGCAAGTACAGGAAGTGCTGTCGCCATTTTTATTGAGCGTTCAAGGGTCGGATCGAAGCTCTTCCCGCCATGCTTACTGTGGGTAAACAATTCAATAGCGGGGAGATGGACAACCGTAGCGTCACTTAAAGGGTATCTAAGTAATGGAGTAATTGAATCATTGCATTTTAACACAGTAACTCCATCAGGGCCTTGCACACAATTGACCTAACAGAGGGGCAGGTCAAAAGCCACCCTAGTAGAGAAGCCTTCTCTGACCTATCTGATTATAACGGCAAGACAGCTGCGCTCATTTCCTGCACTCCCCATTAACCAGCTTTATTTTTTACGCATCACCATCTTATTAAAACTTTTCACTTATTCATTTGTTTATCCTTCTGCTTCCCTCCATTAAAATGCAAGGTCATTTATTTATATCAAGGGTTCCTGCCCGCAAAGAGTTTACAAATCTGTCAGTCGGATTTCATTGCAGCACTCAGCTAGTTACTCCTAGTCAGAAAGGGATTCGTTAGGGGGAATTGGGGACATTCGAAATCATTGGAAAGGCTGGAGAAGGGCTGAGCTGAACATCCATGGATGACTACCTAGATAAGATTGCTGATTGTGGCTGCTGCCCACAATCAGGAAGATGGCGTCAGGAAGTTGCCATGCCTCGTCCCCAACCTCCTCTCAACACCGACAGAACAATTAACAGGACACTGGAACACTGCTGCAAAAAACGGTGGTCTCCACGGCTGCATTTGCCAGCAGCAAGAAAACAGCACCTGCAAATCTTGCTTTGCTGCGTGCAATTGGTGAGACCAATTTGACATGCAGAATATTAGCAGCAAGGATGTCTAGAGCATGTAGTTGGTAGCTTTCCAGCTTGTGAAACACAAAAAGGTATAGTAAATGAGGGAAGGCCTGACACTTAAAGCCAATCTACTGCATCCACCACATTTTCAATGTGGAAAGCAAGAAAAAATGCATGACCCAAATACAGAGAAACACAGGAATGCCAAATTGGGTGTCCTTCCTCACATTCCTTTGTGAAGCGAGGCAGGCGATCAATAAATACATTCATTGATTCATTTTTAAATCAATTGGATGATACATACAGAAAGTCATATGCTTACTAAAAATCAGTTGACAGTACAGGGGGAAAAAACTCCTAAAATATTATTTCTGCAAAGGTTTTCACAGCCAAACCCTTTGGTGGAAAATGAAAATATCTTTGTTAAGCAAATCAATGGAGAACAGTTCTGAACCTCCCTCCTCAAAACCTTCTAAAAATTGTATTCAATTTACAGTGTTACTATGCCAGTTACCATTTTACTACACCATTAATGACAGTATTTTTACCTATGTGGCAAGTATTATTATTATTACAGTCATGCATTGCATAACAATATTTGGGTCAATGACAGACTGCATATATGATGGTGGTCAGAGCAATAGGCTATGCTATATGGCCTAAGTATGTAGTAGGCTATACCATCTAGGTTTGCATAAGTACATCCTATTTTGTTTGCACAATGACACATTTTTCACAATGTATCTCCACTGTTATAACTGTATTAGCATTTGCATGTATAAAGACTGTGGAATCAGAATGGTCAGTTGTCTTAGGCAAAATCTCACAGCTAATATAGAGCAAAACTTGAAGTCTAATGAAGTTTCTCTGATTTCATGCTCTTTCCAATACACCATACAACCTTGTATAGTGAAGAGTTTATTGTTCTAATGATAGCCAAATATTATTTGCAAATCATCCTGTTGCCACCTCCCATTCTTGATACTCTTGAGTTCCAGGTGCTCTCTTTTCTCTCCCTTTTCCCCTTTTGCTTGAGAATCATTGTCCTTTCCTCAGCAAGATTTCCCATCTGTACATAGACAAGTGTTAGCACCATTCTTTGTCTTCATCCAGATAAAGTGCAGACCACTTGCAACACTGCCAAGCGTTGAAGTTTACAGGTTAAACATCCCTAATACAAAAATTTGAAATCCAGAATCCTCCAAAACCTGCCTGAGAGTGGTGGCTGACACCTGTAATCTCAGCATTTTGGGAAGCCAAGGCAGGCAGATCGTTTGAGCCCAGGAGTTCAGGGCCAGCCTGGGCAACATAGGGAAATCCCATCTCTACAAAAAATACAAAAAATTAGCCAGGCATGTTTGTGTACGCCTGTAGTCCCAGCTTCTCAGGAGGCTGAGGTGGAGAATCAATTGAACCCGGGAGGTGGAGTTTGCAGTGAAACAAGATCATGCCACTGCACTCCGGCCTGGGCGACAGAGAGAGACCCTGTCTCAGAAAAAAAAAAAAAAAAAGAAAAAGAAATGCTCCAAAACCTGAAGCTTTTTGGGTGTCAACATGACACCACAAGTGGAAAATTCCACACCTGACCTTATGTGATGGGTCTCAGTCAAAACACAAACCTTTGTTTCATGTGCAAAATTATTTAAAATATTGTATAAAGTTACTTTCAGGCTATGGGTATAAAAAGTATATATGAAACATAAGTTTTGTGCTTAAACTTGGGTCCCATCCCCAAGTTACCTCATTATGTATATGCAAATATTCCAAAATCCCAAAAAATCCAAAATCCAAAACACTTCTGGTCCCAAGCATGTTGGGTAAGGGATCATCAACCTATGCTAACTTTTTTAGAGAGGAAAAGCAAGTGGATTTTTTTCTAACTGTGAACTTCGATAAATTTCAAACATATAGGAAAGTTGAAACAAATAGCGCAATAAACGCCCATATAAAGTTTCCTATTTCTTGATGACTCATCATATTTGGAAAGGCTTGAGATCTCCTAGGAGCTAGAAGGTGAGCCTTGATGATGATGCCCAGGAGGAGGTGGGGAACCAACAATAGGATCCGTGAGGGTTCACAGAAGAGAAGCAGCCAGAGACAGCAGGAGAGTGTCAGGGCAGCAGCCGAGGGGCATGGCGTCCTATGGTAAACAACCTGAAAGGGTGGCCATTAAAGATCTGACTTAAATCTGCAGCGTGAAGTCTTTAATCATCAAATGCCTCTTCCCATGGCAAATACAGATGAGGATCCATGCTGTCTCTTAAGCAACTAGGCTGAACGACTAGCCCACTGCCATCAGCCACCCCACCTCAGCATACAGCGATACTTCATGGCAGTACACCAAAGACCCAACTTTACTTAGACAGATTAGCTAAGGCCAGAGGGCTTCTAAGGAATGGAACACAGATCAGAATCATTATCACAGGTGGTTACTCCTCCGCTCTGGCCAGACCCTCTGTAATCTGAAATTGTGCCCCCACGGAGGATTAAGCACCTGTTACCCAGTGGTAACGAATCCACAGGAAGGACAGATATTTTCATTTTTCTCTCTCCCCTAGTACGTTTACTTGTGTCAAAATATCCCTATTGTGAGTTTGCAAAATAAAGAGTCAAAAAGAACAAATGCAGTATTTTTCTCTTTCGGTTTGGTCTTTGGTTTTGCAGCCTTCAAAAAATAAATAAAAGGAATTGGATGTTTTGGTTCTTCCTGTTTCATTGATGTAGAAATTAAGTCATGGGGAAAACCAGAGTCTTTTCAAGCATACTTGAAACATTTATTAAAATAGATCATAAATCAGGTCACAAAGAAGCATTAATAAATTCCTGAAAATCACTAGCATACAAACTATGTACTCTATAATTATACAATAAAATTAGATATTTTGACAAAAGGATAGCTTCCATAAATCCCATAAATTTGGAAACTAAATAAAACAATTCTTAAACCCTTGGGTTTAAAAAAAAGTCACACCCTGTATAACTAATAAAATATAGAAAGAAAGAAAGAAAAAGAAAAACGTGATAGTAGAGAAACCTGGCAAACATCGCCTTAACCAAGTGATCAAGGTTAAACATCCCCAGTAATTAGTCATGGAGATATCATGTGCTCCAATACGATGTGACAAGAAAGGCATATCTCCTTTGCAATATTCTCCTTTAAAATTCATAACCTCAGTGTTTTTGTAAGAAAACATCAGACAAACTCAAACTGAGAGATATTCTGTTAGGTTGTTGCAAAACTAATTGTGGTTTTTGCCACTACAAAATATCTGACAAGTACTTTCAAAAATGTCAAGGTCATGAAAGACTGAGAAATTGTTACAGATTGAAGAAGACAAGGAGGTGTGACAACTTGAGGCAGGGAAGGAGCAAGAGAGGGAGGATCAGAAGAGAAAGAAGGAGAAAAGGAACGCCATAAAGGAGTTGCTCATAGTCAGGGAGAAATGAAAACTTCTGGGACCAAATTCCTAGTCCCCATTTTATCTTAGCTATTTTCTTGACATGCAGCATAGAATTTCATATGGTCTCTATTTCCTGGACCAACGCTCCCCAAAAAGAGATGAAATTAAGAATTTGTCAAAAGAAATACAGACATCTATCCCTGTAACTGTAAATCCTTAAAAAAAAAAAAAAAAAAACTCACTTGGAATATGCAAGTGTTGCCTCTTTCTGTATAACTTTTGATTAAGATATGCTGTAGATAATATCATCTGCACTAATAAATTATTATTTTACTAAGTTATGAATTCCAATGATTCATTCAATTCTTTGCTATCTAATTTTCATCTTAATTACTGTTTGTTGTAAAAATCCTGAGACTATTTACAAAAACCTTTTAAAAGAGCCAAATACATTATTATGCAGAGTATCATGTACTAATTTAATACTCCAACAATTCTAGAAATTTGAAGCATTACACCATAAGACTTTAGTGGTGGTAATACTAGGACTATTATAATTTATTAATAATTGACAACAAGAAGTTTCTATTGAGCATTGATTACATGCTATGGTCAGCTAGGGATAACCCACTGAAAGACAGAGATGGTCTTAGTCTTCATGGAACTTAGAATCCAGTGGAGAAAACAAACTTTAACAAGGAAACAAAACAAAAGTAATAATTACAAATTACTGTAAGTGCAATGAAGGAAAGGTGCTTTAATAAGATAAACTGGTTCAGGGGCTGGGAGATGGGAGCTGATTCTAATTCAGTCTTCGGAGAAAGCCTCTCTGAGGAGATGACCTTTCTCCTAGTTTTCTTCCAAAGACTTGGCAGGAGTTATAAAACTGTACTACACACGTTTAAAAGATGTCCGGGCATAGTGGCTTACGCCTGTAATCCCAGCACTTTGGGAGGCCGAGGCAGGCAAATCACTTGAGGTCAGGAGTTTGAGACCAGCCATGGCCAACATAGCCAAATCCCGTCTCTACTAAAAATACAAAAATTAGCCCACCGTGATGGCACGCGATTGTAATCCCAGCTACTCGGGAGGCTGAGGCAGGAGAATCACTTCAACCTCGGAGGTGGAGGTTGCAATGAGCTGAGAGCATGCCACTGGACTCCAGCCTGGGCAACAGAAAGAAACTCTGTCTCAAATAAGTAAATAAATAAATAAATAACAGCTGGATTAAAAAAAAAACAAAAATCAAGAATTTAAGGTATTAGGACACAAAAAGGTATGAGGACATGTTAAAATAACTTCTTAGTTTCCTGGCACTCACAGTAAAAAGACAACATCATTCATATTACTGTAGAGTTCTCATCTCTCAAAGAAAGAAAATATACTGAGTCACCTAAAGGGACTAATATTTCTCTGGCACTGGTTTCAAGCAGCAATTTATCATATGATTCTTTCTATAAGGAATATCAGATAAGTTAATAAACTGCCATTTTCTCGTGTTATTTTGCATAAGATACTAAAATGTTCTTCAAATGACATTTCTGATCGTAACCCAATATAAACCACAAGATAATGCAGTCCAGGTAGTGACTTTCTGGTGATATAACTACATGCAGGGACTGAAAGAAACTAGTAAATGAATGCCACTTAGATTCTCTCAGGTACTTAGTAACAACCCTGAACTTCGGTATTCTGAATAGCAAAATTTAATAGCTAAAAATCTCTGCTGAGTATCTACTGGGCTGACATTGCATATCATTGATGGAAGAGAAATACATACGGTTCAGATAGCAGACATGAAGGGGACTGATTTAACATTTTGTGGCAAACAATTTAATAGCTAACCTTCCATTCTTGTTCAAGCAAATTGACATAGAAGCAGGCTGCACTGGTACCAGGGAAGAGGGCCAAGATGTTTCTCAATGTACAACAAAAAGAGTTTGAACCTGTTTCAGAAGACGGCCAAGTATTTGGAGATCACAGAACTTGACATCACCAAGCATAAAGAAGTTATTTTGACATCCTCCCCCCAAAAAAATTCCTGAGTATTTTATTTGGCCATGTTGACCACAAAAGAACTTCACCGTGGACCCTACTGAGAATTTCTTTCCAATCAGAATTACATCACCATTGGTCTGCCAGGATGATTTATCAGTAAATGTCCCAAGTAGTTGAAGGAACAAAGCTTTTATCTGGGGTTATTTAATAAATTTCATTTAAAAACTAAATGACTGCTAAATGTAATGATTTTTGTTTCCACATAATTAATGCTGGCTGTTCTTTCTGACAATAAGCCATCAAAAGCCTCTGCTGTATCTCTTTTTTTTTTTTTTTTTTTTTTTTGAGATGGAGCTTCGCTCTTGTTGCCCAGGCTAGAGTGCAATGGCATGATCTCAGCTCACTGCAACCTCTGCCTCCCAGGTTCAAGAAGTTCTCCTGTCTCAGCCTCCCAAGTGGCTGGGATTACAGATGCATGCCACTACACCCGGCTAATTTTTGTATTTTTAATAGAGACGGGGTTTCATCATATTGGTCAGTCTGGTCTCGAACTCCTGACCTCAGGTGATCTGCCCACCTCAGCCTCTCAAAGTGCTGGGATTACAGGCGTGAGCTACTGCACCTGGCCTCTGCTGCATCTTAATAAGGCAAATACAACCATTGGCCTAGAAAAGGGTGCTTCCCTTCCCTCCCATTTTTGCTGATAAGTGGGCATGCATCCAATCTACATACTAGCTAGACAGGAAGCGTAGCATGTTGAACAAATAGTGGATTTTTTTTTTCTTTTCTTAGAGACAGGGTCTCATCTTGAACTCCTGGGCTCAAGCGATCCTCCCGCCTTCGCCTCCCAAAGTGCTAGGATTACAGATGGGAGTCGCCACATCCGGCCCAAATAGTGGATATTAATGTGAAAGTGGAGACTGTGTTTAATTTAACAGGCAAAAAAATCAACCCATTAAAAATGTCAATGTACCTTCTTCTCTAATAATGGGAATATGAATGCTGGGTTGCCTAGCGTACCAGTTGGCTAGCAATAAAATATGGGCTGAAATACACTTCTCTTTACTCAGAGAAGCCCACCCATTGTCAAGAAGTGGAGGGGAGGGGAAAAGACAGAAGGAGTTATGGACTGTGGCCTACCTCACCAAATCCATTCGGCACAAATGGGTTTCTCCTAGTGGCCTAAGAACATCAGATATGTGGAAGGAAACATACTGTCTGATATGGCTTAGATCTGTGTCCCTGCCCAAATCTCATGTCAAACTGTAATACCCAGTGTTGGAGGTGGGGCCTGTTGGGAAGTGATTGGATCATGGGGGTGGAATTCCCCCATGCTGCTGTTCTCATGATAGTGAGTGAGTTATCATGAGATTTGGTTGTTTAAAAGTGTGTGGCACCTACCCCACACCCCTTGCTTCTGCTCAGGCCACATAAGATGTGCCTCTTTCCCCTTTGCCTTCTGCCATGATTGTAAGTTTCCTGAGGCCTCCCCAGAAGCTGAGCAGACACCAGCATCATGCTTCCTTAGCAGCCTGTACAACTGTGAGCCAATTAAACCTCTTTTCTTTATGCGTTACCCAGTCTCAGGTGTTTCTTTATAGCAGTGCAAGAACTCCTAGTGGCCTAAGAACATCAGATATGTGGAAGGAAAAGGAAATATACTGTTCTTTAAACTTGTGAGTGGTTTGTACTCCCTCCCTAATTTAGACTGTTTTTTCTTGGGGCAGAAAATTAATTTTCCATTTTTTAGTCTCTACCCGACTCATCTGGTACTATGCACACAGCATGTGCTCAGTAAATGTTTGACCAACAATATGACTGTGCTATTGATTTCCTTTTACATACAGTGCCTAGCAGTAGGCAGTCAAAAATGTGGGTCAAAGAATGACTAGTGTATTACAATCCGACTTATTTCTGATTCCCATTCATGTATACTAAAGAATGTGAAAAGGCCAGAATTTCCTATCAATTTATTTCCATGTGGGTAATTCTACGAGGATTGTATTTTATTACTGTAAGCTTTTGTTATGAGTCATAGATACCTGAAAATGTAAGAATATACCAGGAACCTCTTCTCTTTTTTAACTCCCATTGTCGAGAAGTGAGAGTGTGCTCTTTCCCCTAACCATTCTCATCCCGCCCACTCCATTAAATATTATCTAAAGGCAAAAATCCCCCAAATGTTTAGCTCTGACCTCGTGTATCCAGTTGTCTACTTGACACCTCCACTGGAGTTCAATAGGCACTTCAAACTTAATCTTTCCCAAACAAGACTCCTGATCCTCTCACTCCCAATTTACTCTACTCAGCCTGCTCGACTTCTGTAAATGGTACCACCATCCACTCAAGTCAAAGACTGCAGGGCTCCTCCTTAATTCCTCTCTGTCCCTCACATCTACTGTCCGACCCATCAATAAGTACTATTGCTCTTCCTCTACATCATCCCTAACCCATTCGCCTCTCTCCATCCTAACCACCACTACTCTCTTCTACATCATATCTTGCTTGGACCCCGGAACTTTGCTTCATCTTTTCATCCATAGAGAGGCCTTCCTTGAACACCCAATCTAAAATTGCTCCCCAGAGTCTATCACATTGCCTAATTTCATGTTTTTCTTAGCATTTATCACTACCAGTTAATTTTCTTATTTGTTTGTTTTTTTATTGGGAAGGAGGATATTTTCTGTCACTCCCCATTAAAATGCACGTCCATAAGAGTAGGGACTCTTAATGTCTTGTTTGCTTCTACATTTCCAGTGTTTATAATAGAGTTTGACACATAATAGGTGCTCAGTAAATAGTCATTGAATTAAGAAATTAATGAATCAATTAGTGAATAAGTCTAATGTGTATTTGAACATGAAAGATGAGCAGAATGCAGAACAATACAGGTTTTTATATAAGTAATAGATTCATTGAGACTAAATTTAAATTATCCAATTTCCTTTGACAGCTCCCACCCTAATATTTTTTAGTTAACAATCATTGAACATTTATTACATGCCAGAAACTGGACATTTTTTACACATATTAGCTCACTGAATTTAATTCCATCCTTGTACAGCCTTATAAAGTAACTACAACTAGCTAAGTGGCAAAGGCAGGATTCAAATAAAAGTCAGGCTTATTCCAGAGTCCCAGGCTCTTTATTACCATATTAATATGAATGTTCCTTTCAGATTGGCCAGATTCCCTAGAACACTCATCCAGCAAAGTAAGGTCAGGGCAGCTTAGCCTCAATGTAGAGCCCCATGGCACTCCCCTGAAAGGCTACAGCATTTGTGTGGTTTCCTTTGAGAGCACATGGAGATCAAAGCTTGGCTATACAAGACCATTCTTCCCATGATGCATATCCTGTGAGCACAGCAAGACATTAGCCAAAACAGCATTTCTTCAGTTAGTTAATTAATAAATATCTGAGTGTTCTGCTGAACCTGTACAATGATTATTACACATTTTCTAAGATTCAGGCCTCCAAAGTTGATACTTGACAAAATTTTCTTTTTACATACAGAAGGATTGGGTTCTTGTAAGGATCAAGTGAGCTAGTATATATGATATCTCTTTGAAAAAAATACAAACTATTACATACAATGTGCACCATAATATAATCACAGAATTCTGGAAATGGAAAAGAACTAAGAAATGGCACCTAATTTTATGAAAGGGAACAATGAGGCATAGAGAGGTAAAGTGACTTGTGGTTGAGGGGCTAGTAGCCTATTGAATGAAATCACATTGTTTACCAAATTTAATTTTCTTTCTTTTTTTTTTTTTTTTTTTGTTTGAGACGGATTCTCGCTCTGTTGCCCAGGCTGGAGTGCAATGGCACAATCTCGGCTCACTGAAACCTCTGCCTCCTGGTTGAAGCAATTCTCCCACCTCAGCCTCCCAAGTAGCTGGGACTACAGGTTTGCACCACCACGCCTGGCTGATTTTTTTTTTTTTTTTTTTTTTTAGTAGAGACCGGGTTTCACCACGTTGGCCAGACTGCTCTCAAACTCCTGACCTCAAGTGATCCACCCATCTTGGCCTCCCAAAGTGCTGGGATTACAGGCATGAGCCACCGCATCCAGCCCCAAATTTAGTTTTCAATCTGAATCTCAGCAGTGGTCCTTACAATCATCTTAACTGAGTTAACACACCTGATCTCAAACTTTCAAAATGATGCCAAGTTTATGATCTTGATGTGGACATATTTTTTCTGGACCTTATATTTTATAAAACATTTTTCGAAGAGACCAGTCACCCATATAATGAGCAGTAGACATCATTTTACCTTAATGTCTCCAAGAAAAACAAAACAAGACAAAATTACTATACATTTATGATCAACGATCTCTTCAAAAATTAATTGTCACAGGTGGAACTGTAACATATGGCACATTTGAACAGTAAAAGTCCTGCAGATGGACACTCAATGGGTGCTTTTTTCCCTAGTGACTCTCAACAGGAAGTGCTGACATTTGGAAATGTATGGAGAATTTTTGGGGGGTTGTCATAATGATTAGAGAAATCTCCTGGCATTTGGTGTCTAGAGGACAAGGATGTTAGTATAAATGGCCTGTAATCCAAGGGATAGTTCTACATAAAGAGCCATGTCACCCAGAATTCCAACAGCTACCCCAGACAACAGAAAAATGACTGCAAGCATCTGCCTGCTTGAGATAACTCCTTTTAATTATATATAAAGCATTTATTTTAATTTGGAACTATCTTAGTTCATTTGGACAGCTATAACAAAATATCATGAACTTGGTGACTTGTAAATAACAAAAATTTAATTTCACACATGTCTAGAGGCTGAGAAGTTCAAGATTAAGGCACTGGCAGATTTGGTGTCTGGGGAAGGCCTGCTGTCTGGCTCAGAGATGGCACCTTCTTACTGTGTCTTTACATGGTAGAGGGGATGAACTAGTTCTCTGGGACTTCTTTTATAAGGACACTAATCCCCTTCATGAGGGCTCCGCCCTCATGACCTAATCACCTCCCAAAGGCTCCACCTCCTAATACCATCACATTGGGGATTCAATTTCAACATAGGAATTTTGAGGGAACACAAATATTCAGACGATAGCAGAAACTTTTACAACTAAAGAAGAAATTTATCAAAATGACCAAAAGCCTGGAAAAACATAATAGAGTTTACTAAATGCTTAATATTATAAAAAATAGTTTCAACATCTCTGGCAACATGGTGGATAAGAGATCCTGCAACCTAATGCTACACAGTGTTAAAAATGCAAGATAAAATATAAAAGTTACTCTTTTATGAATGCATAAGCCTACAAAAAATAAGAAAATTGCTCTGAGGCCATGACCAGAGTGGGTGCATGAGTCCAGGGAGGTGGCTGAGCCTTGTAGCACCTGATACTCACCTACAAATTATAGGGCTAAAAATTTAGCAGCAGTGGGTGAAGTGGGTAGCAGAGTGGGAGTAGGGGGAGAGGAAGGCTAGAAGTAAAGCCCTGGACTCATGGAGGTTGGGAAGCTGAATTGGAGACCATCTTGTATAGAGCTAGGATAGGCAATGGACTATACCTTCAGGAAAAAAAAGAAAGAGAGAAAAAAAAAAGGTTGATGAGGAAAACAAAAGTCAGAAGAAAACAAATACAAAATGAACAACAACAAAAGGCTAGAAGAGATTCGGGGTATAACAGCTAGGCTTCTCTCTCTTCCTCGGCTCTCCAGTATTTTGCCGTTGCCTCCTCTTGGCTGAACCCAACTGGAAATCAGACAACACACAGCCCAGGAAACTTGGCATGCAGAGCAAGTCAGGGGAAAGACAAGGCGTACATTCAAGGTCAAGCAGACCTAGAACCTGCATAGCCAGGTATTCTGATAAAGCACTTCTATGCAAATTATCTGATTTAATCTTCACAACAGACAGGTACTACTACATGCCCTAGAGTAAATTGGATCTTAGCATGGCCAAGTTTCTCTTCTAAGCATGCAGCCAGTAATGGTGGCACTGGGCTCTAACCCCAAGTTGGCCTGACTGCATACCCTGCACTCTTAACAATTTTGCTGTATAGTTGTAACAATAGTGTGATTCTGATGTTGACTTCTTGTGTCTTCTCACTGGGTTTTGGGAGACACCCTAACTCAGGAGTGGCCTGTTCTAATCTGGTCCTCATCTGCATTGTCCTGGTTTTGCTTTTCTTTCTTACACTTTGTAGTTCTACATGAGTCCACGTCTGACGGCTTTACTCATGTCAGGTCATTTTCCATCTCTGTCAGCAATGGTTTAAAGTGCAGGGCTATCCATTGCTTCATAACAAACTGCCCCAGAATTTAGTGGCTTCAAACAACAACAATGTTACTATATTTCACAACTTTGCAGGTTGGAAATGTGGTCAGGGTTTGGCTGGGTGACTTTTCTGCTTGATGTGGTATTGACTGGTGTTACTTGGTGGTAGTCATCTGATGGTTCATCTGGCTTCATTCCCAAGCTTGGCTTTTTGGCAAGGACAATGAAAGGCTGAGCTCAGCAAGACTCCTGTCATTATCCATGTAGTCTCAGGGCACTTCACCTGCCCTCTCCAGCAGGGTAGTTGACATGGTTTGACTGTGTCCCCACCCAAATCTCATCTTGAATTGTAGCTCCCATAATTCCATCTGTTGTGGGAGGGATGCAGTGGGAGACAACTGAATCATAGGGGAAGGTTCCCCCATATTGTTCTCATGGTAGTGAATAAGTCTCACGAGATCTGATGGTTTTATAAGCGGTTTCCCCGTTTGCTTGGCTCTCATTCTCTCTTGTCTGCCACCATGTAAGATGCGCCTTTCACCTTCCACCATGATTGTGAAGTCTCCCCAGCCACATGGAACTCTGAGTCCATTAAACCTCTTTTTCTTTATAAATCACCTAGTCTCGGGTATGTCTTTATCAGCAGTGTGAGAACAGACTAATACAGTAGTCTAATGCCTTACTTGGCAGCTCAGGGCTCCAAGGTACCAAGGAAGAAGCTGCTCGTATTCTTGCAAGCCTAGGCCTGAAACTGTCATACTCTACTTGTTAAAGAAGTCACAGCTCAGATCCAAGGAGGGGGGAAATATATCCCACCTCTCAACGCAGGAATTATTTGACATCAAAGAATTTGTGGCCATCTTTAATCTGGCCACAGGAATAGAAACTTCACTAACTATATTTCTATATCTTTAGCTGTTTATATTCCTATTCACTATTCCTTTAATCTGTATAATTTCCAGTTTTCAAGAAATATCCCTCTTCTTCAACTCTGCATAAAGCCTATTACTGCTGACTCAGCAAAACACCATATATTTATTACAAACAATTGTTTGTAATGCCTACCATGATGCCTGGCCCATAGGAGTTACCCAGTAAATACTGGACAGACAAATGACCATTTAAAATAGTGCCCTTTTTTAATTGTTTGGAGACAATTGGGAGGTGCATTAGGGTTCTCTAGAGAAACATAACAAATAAGAGATATAGATATATGACAGAGGATTTATTAGGGAAATTGGCTCTGCAATTATGAAGGCTAAGAAGTCCCATGACAGGCCATTCACAAACTGGAGACCTGAGATGCTGACAGCATGGCTCAGTCCAAGTCCAAAGGCCTTAGAACCAGGGAAGCCAATTGTGTAACTCTCAGTCCAAGGCCAAATGCCTGAAAGCCTGGCGGGGCTGCTGATGATGTAAGTCCTGAAATCCAAAGGCCAGGGAGCCCAGAGTTGTTGTCCAAGGCCAGGAGAGGAAGAGTGTACCCCAGCCCCAGCAGAGAGATGGACGTGTTCTTCTTTTCTCTGTTTTTGTTCTCTCCAGGGCCCTAGTAGAGTAGATGGTGCCCACCCACATTGAGGGCAGATCTTCCCCACTTAGTCTATTCAGACACACATGCTAATCTCCTCTGGAAATGTGCTCAGACACACCCAAAAATAATGCTTTACCCAGTTTCTAGGTATTCCTTCAGCTAGTCAAGTCAACACCTAAAATTAACCATCCCAGACAGTGTTTACAGACAGATCCAATTTCAGCAGGAAGTGAAGGCTACTGTGAAGCATCTCCATTTCATATGCTATTTTCTGCATGCTGTCTGAGTTACCACTACAGATTTCTTCCCCGGTTCCAAATGGCTTGGGAGTTCCACTGATTCCCAGGGCTCACTAGTACCAAACAGGACCTAACTCGTTACTCTCTGCTTCTTCGTGGCTCACACAGTGATCCCAATCCCTTAACTCAGTGGTTCTCAAACTCTGAACTATAGAGGAATGACCTGGAGAGTCCCAGAAAGCACCAAGCACTGAACCTGTCTTCAGAGTGTTTGATTCAGTAGGCCAAGGATGGGGCTCGATAATCGGCATTTCTTTCTTTCTTTTTTTTTTTTTTGAGACTGAGTTTTGCTCTTGTTGGTCAGGCTGGAGTGCAATGGCATGGTCTTAGTTTACTGCAACCTCCATCTCCCAGGTTCAAGTGATTCTTCTGCCTCAGCCTCCCAAGTAGCTGGGATTACAGGCACCAGGCATGACATCCGGCTAATTTTTGTATTTTTGTAGAGAAGGGGTTTCACTATGTTGACCGGGCTGGTCTTCAACTCCTGACCTCAAGTGATCCGCCCACCTCAGCCTCCTAAAATGCTGGGATTACAGGTGTGAGCCACCATGCCCTGCCAATAATCTGCAGTTCTAACAGGTTCCCAGACGCTGCTCATTTCAAGTTATGCCAACAAACAACATAGTTTCATCAACATTAACGGGTTTTGACATTACTTGAGATGGATTTTTATAATCCTGAATTTAAACTAAAACACAGGGATTGGTGACTTCTAATCCATACATTAGATCCATGCCTTTGATAAAATTGATGATCTGAAACCTTCTTGTTGAAGTGTTTCATTTAGAAAACAAAACAGTGAGCTATTGTCAGAGACTCCCATGAAAGTTAGATATCAACTGCTGATTAGTACTTTAGAAAATCATAAGGAGTATTGTGGCTGCTAGAAATCTATTAAGCATTTTCCATTTAAAAATTCTTCATTATACTGAACAAAGAAGAATTTTTGCTCCTGTGCAGTCTAGACCTGGTTCTGTTGCTTAGCAATGGGCTCTGCCGTACCATTACAGCCCTGTGTTTTCCTCTTCAAAAAAGAACAGTGTGCCACAGGTGCTTTTTAACTTTACCACCGTGCTCCCATGAAGAAGAATTCATAATCATTTTGTATTTAATCTAGCAGACTGAAAATTCTCAAGGTGAGAGCTTTCTCTTAGGATGTTGAAAATGCACTGTGCTCTTTCTTCAAAGTGAAAGTCTCTGATACCCAATCATTGAAAAAAGTTCTGGAGGGATTTGCCTTTCTGACAAAGAGCCATCAATCAGTTAATACAGACTGTAGTGTGCCTCGTCCATATTCAGCTGTGGGCCGAGCAAGTGGAGGAATCAAAAGACATGTAAAAGAATATCTGTGCGCACATTGCATATACTGTAAAGCAGCGGGTTTAGATCTTACAGTATCTCCTTCATAAGGTCTACGAGGCATAAGAAAGATAAGATTAACTTAGGAGAAACAATAGCAAACTGTATAAGACAGTATGCAATTAGCTACTAAATTATGAGGCTCTCAATGAAAAGCCTCTTAAGAATTCAAAGAGGGTAGAAACTAATAAGAGGAAGGGCTGGCATTTATCAAGCGCCTTCTATATGCTAGGCACTTCAAATGCATTATCCGTTTCAGTAGTCACAGCAGTCCTGTGAAGTCAGAATTATCATCATCCTCATTTTCAGATGAGGATTGCAAGTCTTAAAGGCTAATTAGCTTGCTTGTAAACAAACAAGGTCTGGATTAAGTAAAGGAGAAAATCGAGGAGTGTGGATAGACAGAGATCCTCCCACCATGCTGCTCTTTCCCTAGCATCTCTTTGCATTATTCATAAATGCAGGGCCAAATTCCAGTTCTCATGGCCCTCAGGGAAAAAACCCAAGCTTTAATTCATGCTGATAAACCTCTGTGAAGACCTATTCTTTTAGCCAACAGAATGTCCCCTGGGACAAAGGTGAAGGAAGGAGGATTTCTTTTCATATTATTTTTGAACAATGAGTTCTGTAGAGTGATACATGATTTGCATAGAAGTGTGTTGATCTATAAAAGCGCACCCCCTATTTTCATAACAGCGGAATCACGTCAACCTTCCAGACTTGAACTGTTTAGCATTTCCCTCCAAACAATCTTTCTCCTGGATTGCATTCATAATACTCTGCACCTCTTCTGATTAATCTGTTTTTGATTCAACTATTCCTTGAATTTTATCCCCAGTCTTGTCTTAAAGTGCTTCAGACCCTCCAAAGAACAGTACTTATATCCTGTATATGATTTCACCTCTGATACTTTGCCGCAAGTCCTCATATGCACATAGGAAAACACAAGATAAGAAGTTATGTTTTCCTGGAGGTTTTTGAGACAAAAGATAAGACTGGCTAGGTCCCCTCTACTGCCAGACTTGGGGTAGGGGTTGTTTTTATTCCTTTATGAGATTGCCTCTCAGGGGCATCCCCAAGAGGTGACATAGGAGAGGCTCAGGAAAACGAAGTTTATGACCTGGCACAGTGGCTCATACCTGTAATCCCAGCACTTTGGGAGGCAAAGGCAGGTGGATCGCTTGAGCCTGGGAGTTTGAGACCAGCCTGGACAACATGGCGAAACCCCATCTCTAAAAAAATCCAAAAAATAAAAAGTAAAATAGCTGTGGTGGCCCACACCTATAGTTCCAGCTGCTCAGGAGGCTGAGGTGGGAGGAGGATCACCTGCACACAGGAGGTCGGGGCTGCAGTGAGCCATCATCGCGCCACTACACTCCAGCCTGGGTAACAGAGTGGGACCCTGTCTCAAAAAAAAAAAAAAGTTAATTATACTCACAAGTCCTAGAGACACAGCATGCCACACAGAGCCAGGTGGGAAAGGCGCCAGGGTAGGCAGGAGGCAAAAGACAAGAGCTAGAGGAGAACTTTAGGCCACTGCCTTTATTGGAGTTTCTGCAAGAAAGGTACGATAGGGCAGGGTGAATGGTTTAGGATTGGCTAGTTTGTATAATTTCAGTGGGCTCTTAAACTCTAAGAGAGTGGTCTTTAGCTGCCTGGTACCTGGCCCTGGGAGGATTGAGAGAGAGGAATATTGTCTGCTGGGTTGTGCATCCTAATGGAGAAGGCATGGCTCTGCACTGATTAGTTTGCCTACCAAAGCCATGCTCCTATCTTGGCTCTTTGCTATCTGTAAGAATTGGCTAGCACCGGGAGGGGCAGTCTCTCCTCACCTAGAAAGGGTTCTTAAGATATCAAAACATCAAAATACACAGAACATTTGCAATATATACAATACAGGTAGGTTGTCAGGGCACAACCCAAATCCCAGGCCTACAACTTTGGCAACTACCATAGAATGTTTCTGAAAATTTTGTGGAAGGTAGCGGGAAAAGAGCATGATAGGTTAATATTTGAATCAACTGCTGAGCCCTAGGCTGGAAATAAGTCCTGGGTTCTAGAACTGTTTCTGCCCAAGTCTCAAGGCTATAAAATGTGAAGGACAAGAATGAAAAAAGAAATAGGTATTATCTAGCACTGTCAAGGATGCAGTGAAATGAGAACTTTCGTACTCAGCCAGTGGACATGCACATTGCTACAATCTTTTTGGAGAGCAATTTGGCACACAGCAAGTACTGTCCTAGAGAAACTCTCTCATATGTGCACTAGAACTCCCACACAAAAATGTTTGTTGCAGGTCAGGCTCAGTGGCTCATACCTGTAACTCTAGCACTTTGGGAGCTCAGGTGGAAGGATCACTTGAGGCCAGGAGTTTGAGACCAGCCTGGGCAACATAGCAAGACGTCATCTACACACACACACACACACACACACACACACACAAATTAGCCCGGTGTAGTGGTGCACACTTATAGTCCCACTTTTTGGAGGCTGAGGCACAAGGATCCCTTGAGTCCAGGAGGCTGAGGCTGCTTGCAGTGAGCTATGATTGCACCACTGCCCTCCAGCCTAAGCAACAGAATGAGACCCTGTCTCAAAGAAAAAAAAAAAAAGAAAGTTCATTGCAGCATTGTTTATAATAGTGAACAACTGGAAACAACTACATGTCCACCAGGCTAAGCGGGTAAATAAAATGTGGCATATTCATAAAATGCACTATAACATTTCATAGGAATAAACTAATCCTACATATTGATAGGTAGATCTTAAAAATATAATGTTGCATGAGAATAAAAGCAAGTTACAGAACAATTTGTACTAGAAGATGCCACTGTATGTAACTTAAAAGAAAAGAAACAAACTTACATACAAAAATATCTGTCTTGTTTATGGATACTGTATATTCCAGTAAAGTATTATAGTATTTAAGTGACCTGGAAAAATATACACCAAATTCATGGTAGTGGCTGCCTCTGGTGAAGGAACTGTGGAACCTGATTAGAGGTGGAAGATGAAGGAGGCTTCAGTTTTACCTAAAATGTCCCAGTTCTATTATTTAAATAAAAAAGGGCCAGGCACGGTGTCTCACACCTGTAATCCCAGCACTTTGGGATGCCGATGTGGGCAAATCACTAGAGATCAGGAGTTTGAGAACAGCCTGGCCAACATGGCAAAACCCCGTCTCTACAAAAAATACAAAAATTAGCCAGGTGTGGTGCCATGCACTTGCAGTCCCAGCTACTCAAGAGGTTGAGGCAGGAGAATCGCTTGAACCCAGGAGGCAGAGGCTGCAGTGAGCCAAGATCGCACCACTGCACTCCAGCTCAGGTGACAGAGCGAGACTCCAACTCAAAAAAAAAAAAAAAAAAAAGAACTATGAAGAAAAGAAGCAAAATGTTAACAATGATTGGTTCTGGAGTGAAATGATGTTTATTACAGTATTTTATGTGTTTTCCTAGGTTTCAAAATGTAGGTTTCGTTACAAAAAAAACCCCACAAACAAACCCATAGCTAAATAATGCCCTTTTCAGCTCTGAATTTTAGAATTGTGTAATTAGGAATGTCATGCATTTCAGTTAGAGGCTCAAGGCTCACCTAATTCTGATCTGGCTTGGGCATTCCCACCAAAATGAAAGGTTGAGCTCCAGTGAAATCTTTTCGGTCCCCTTTGGCAGGACTGGCTTCATGGGCCCCAGGCTAGAAAGGGCTTGCTGCTTGGTGTAATGCTCTGCTGTCACCATCTTGAAATTCTGAATAACTTTACCTTTGAACTTGAGTTTTGTAATTGAAATCCGATGGGACAATGGAGTGTGAGTGTGAGCAGAGGAGATATGCATAATATATTAATATGTGCCCACAGTTTCTCACCATCCATTCACACAGAATTTCAAACCCACAATCTGTGGGAAGTCAGCAAGACTCAAAGTGAGTACAAGATAGTGAATTATGGAAGCTACCAGCTTCCACAGTGTTGGTAAAAGTATGCACAGTGGCCAGGCGCAGTGGCTCACACCTGTAATCCCAGCACTTTGGGAGGCCAAGGTGGGCAGATCACCTGAGGTCAGGAGTTCAAGACCAGCATTACCAACATGGTGAAACCCCATCTCTACAAAAATACAAAAATTAGCCGGGCATGATGGTGGGTGCCTGTAATCCCAGCTACTTGGGAGGCTGAGGTGGAAGAATTGTTTGAACCCAGGAAGTGGAAGTTGCAGTGAGCTGAGATCGCGCCATTGCACTCCAGCCTGGGCAACAGAGTGAGACTCCATCTCAAAAGCAACAACAACAACAACAAAAACAAGTATGCACATCAAGAAGCAAAATAAAAACAGTTGAGTTAGTTTAATTTTGTGCAACAATTCCACTGTTGTAATAAGAACAAGACACATGTGCATGTATGGGCTGCAAAATACAAATTGTGTAATATCTGTGATTCCACATATGAATGAAATGCTCTTATACTAGCATTTACAATAGCACAATAGAAAGAGATTTGGTAAGGTTTTTGCAAGCAATTTAAAGAAAGACAGGAAATGGCCTTATATTTTAATATGTTTATTGGCACTCTTTTCTTACTTTTTGAATAAGGGGACCTACATTTTTATTTTACATTAAGCCCCACAAATAATGTAGTGGACCCAGCCTTTTGGCTTTTACATCTGATGTGCCTAAGAGAAACTGTCATCAAACAACTGGGTGGTTGCCTGGAAAAGTTGTGATGATTAATTTTATGGGTCAACTTGACTAGGCTAAAGGGTACCCAGATAGCTGATAAACATGTCTGGGTGTGTCTGGGAGGGTGTTTCTGGATGAGATGAGCATTAGAATCAGTGGACTGAATAAAGAAGATGGTCCTCACCAATGTTGGTGGGCATCATCCAATCCATGGAGGGCCCAAATAGAATAAAAGGATAAAGGAAGCTGAATTTACTCTCTTTTTGAGCCAGAACATCTGTTTTCTCCTGTCCTTGGACATAAGACCTCCTGGTTCTCAGGCCTTCAGACTTGACTGGGAGGCCCATCACTAGCTCTCCTGGTTCTCCTGCTTGCAGGTAGCAGATTATGGGATGTATTGGCCTCCGTAATAGTGTTAGCCAATTCCCATAATCTCTCTCTCTCTCTCTCTCTCCTATTCATTCTGTTTCTCTGGAGAACCTTGACTAATATAATAGTCCCTGTACAGCAAAGCCAGGGACAACTGAGAGCCCAAATCTTACCACAGCCTGCTTTTTCTCTTGTTCCCAGGAGCCCAGAGTTATCTGGTAACTTTACAGAAGTGGCTCCTGACCCAGGCGAACATTACTTCAAGACAAACAGGGGTACAGGAACACTTCAGGAATGTGGCTGAGGCACCTTCTTTCACCCAGAAGACAATGGTGAATAGTCCAGGCTTTGAAGACTGCCTAGATTGGAATCCCTCCTCTACCACTTAAAAACCCTGTGACTGTGGGCAAGTAAAGTAATTATTTTGTGCCTCAGTTTCCTCATCTGTAAAATGAGCTAATAGTGATATGTACCTCATAGGGTTGTGACGATTTAGTGTGCTGTGCCAGCTATGTAAGAAGCTTTCTCCCTTAGGTCTTCAGTTTCTAAAGGGGAGAGAGTGTAAGGTAATGTAGTTAGATCAGGTTCAAGTCCAGCTCTGTAGGTCCAGGCAGGTTTCTTCACTTGCTGAAAAATGAAGAGAATGCCCATCTTAGCCTGCTTATTGTGAGGCTTTATGGGAGATAACCTATGGGAACTTACCTGTGGATTCTCTTCCCTCAGTTTTCTTTTTGACAAAAGACCCACCCATATACTACGTGCCTATCTGTAGTTGTCCTAAAAAGCAGATGGGAAGGTGGGCATTTGAACCTTCTATGTGTCCCTCAGAAATGTCAGAAGAGCTGACTGCTTACCAAGTGAAAGAAGGATAAGAGAGATGCTCTAAGCTCATGTTCTGTTCCTTCACAGGGCAGGGAAGGGAGAGAAAAACCATTCAGAAGCTGTAGATGGTGGAAAACGAAGCAAACCATGAGGCCCTGGGGCATGCAAAAGAAAAGTAAGGTAGCAGAGAGGGCATCAAGTCAGGATTAAAAACATATCCCCGGGGTTCAAATGGCCAGATCACCTTCCCATCCCCTAAACTCCCTACTCTGAATGTCAGCCCTTCAGACCCAATCCAATGGAACCTCAAGCCCAGACAGTCACCATTAACGGCTGACAGCAAGCCCTGAAGACAAGGGTAAAGGAAAATGGAGGCCCCAGTAAGGAAAGAATAAAACTGCCATTCCAAATTGGAACACAGAACCCATTTCCCCAACATTGCTAGGTATGAAGGTTAACTTCTCTGGAAGGCTTGACTCTAACTCTGGTCACTGTGTTGTCATCATCTTAAGGTCTGCTTCTAGTTTCCAGAGTCTGGAATAGAACCAAGTGCAGAGCAGACATTTAATAATATTTAATGAGGCCGGGCACAGTGGCTCATGACTGTAATTCCAGCACTTTAGGAGGCTGAGGCAGGAGGATTTCTTGAGGCCAGGAGTTTGAGTCCAGCTGGGGCAACATAGCAAGATCCAGTCCCTATAAAAGAATTGAAAAATTAAGGCTGGGCACAGTGGCTCATGCCTGTAATCCCAGCACTTTTGGAGGCCGAGGTGGGCAGATCACCTGAGGTTGGGAGTTTGAGACCAGCCTGACCAACATGGAGAAACCCCGTCTCTACTAAAAATACAAAAATTAGCTGGGCGTGGTGGCACATGCCTGTAATCCCAGCTACTTGGGAAGCTGAGGCAGAATCGCTTGAACCCCGGAGGCGGATGTTGCAATGAGCCAAGATGGCACCATTGCACTCCATCCTGGGCAACAAGAGCAAAATTCCGTCCAAAAATAAAAAATAAAAAAATTAGCTGGGCGTGATGGTGCATGTCTGTAGTTCTAGCTACTTGGAGACTGAGGTGGGAAGATCACTTGAGGCCAGGAATTTGGGGTTACAGTGAGCTATGATCACACCACTGCACTCCAGCATGAGCAACAGAGCAAGACTCTGCCTTAATAGTTAATGAATGAATAAGTAGGGAAATGGATGGTTGGGCATCTATGAAATGGCACCAGTAATGGTCTTAAGGGAAGATCTCAGTGGTAGGAACAAAGTCCCCAGTGGTGAACTCCAGTGAGTAGGTCTGAGGTATTGTCTTGACCAGCCATATACAGTTCTGCAGATTGTCCACTGAGCAAAGACGCCTGACTAAGCAGGTAGGAGGAGGTCAAAATACAGCCTGTGCTCCCCTTGCCAAACTGTGAGCCTGTCCTAGGGCTTTGTCTTAATGGAAGAAGGAAGCCTTTTCCACTGCATGCAAAGACTCTGAATGAACTAGCACTGCCCCTTCCTGGGCCTTACTAGACTCAATATGTTTATGAGCTGTTTTTCTTCAGGTAGGCAAAAGTAAAGCATTAGTTGCCAACTGAGGAGGTTTGATGGAAGAGTAAGACAAAGCGTAAAAAAGAATGCCAGGGACCTGAAAGCAAACTTCAGCTTAACCATTTGTTGTTGTTGTTGTTGTTTTCTCTGCCATAGTAAAAGTAAGCTTTGCTTAAGAAGTCCAGCTTTGTTTAGGAAAAGCTCATAAAGGCAGAGATCCTCACCTAATGCCAATGGTTAGCTTTCAGAGTAGATAATTAAATAAGAGCATATTCTAATCTCCAGCCAGTGCTTCCTACTAGCAGAATCTAACCAGAGAACAGCTGGGAGTCTGGGAAATGTAGTTTTCAGGGTTCCAGTCCCTTGCAAAACAGAAAAGAACATCAAAGGGCAGGAGTGGAGTAAAGTAAGGGCATGTATGGAGATGAGTTAAGCGGTTGTTGCAATCATCCTGCTGAGGGGTGCTGATGCTTGGAACAGAGTATAGCAGTTAGAAGTATCACTTGTGTATCAAAGACACACTCTCTCCCTCCTCCTCAACGAAAAACCATTGCTCTCTTCTCGGAATTCCCTTGCAACTTCCCTGATGATATTCACCACTTTTTCTATTACAATCATGCATCACTTAATGACAAAGATACGTTCTTAGAAATACATCATTAGGTGATTTCATCATTAGGTGATACCATCATAGAGTGTATCATACAAGCATAGCCTCCTGCACACCTAGGTTATATGGTATAGCCTATTGCTCCTAGGCTACAAACTGTACAGCATGTTACTGTACTGAATATTGTAGGTAATTGTAGCACGGTAGTAAGTACTTGTGTATCTAAACATATCTAAACATAAAAAAGGTACAGTAAAAATACAGTATAAAAATTTTAAATGGCACATCTGTATAGAGCAGTTCCATTATAATCTTATGCGATCACTGTCGTATTTGTGGTATATCATTTACCAAAATGTGCTTATGTGATGTATGACTGTATATTACCGTTATTTGCATATTACTCTCACATCCTCTATTCCACCATAATCTCCTGAGTTGAGTTGCTATCTATCTGATTCATCCTCATGTCAAATAAAATAATTATATGAAAAACTTTTTAAACTGTAAAATGTCATAAGAATAAGGTGAATCCTGTTGCAATTCTTGTATGGGCCAGGAAAATGTTGAATATATCCACGAATAACTATATATGAATATCACACAATTGTATCTCAATAATTTTTTTAGTTTTATGTTACTGTTTTCCCAATTTCTTTCTCATTTTTATGTTTTATTTTCATTCGTGGTAGCTTAATAAGACTATCATTGAACACTTTTTATTAAAGGTTGGAAGAGTCAATATCTTCACCAAATCATCTGAACTCGTGTTGACCTATTGGTTGGGAAATGACCCAAATGTATTTTTAAAAATCATTGGGGCCAGGTGCAGTGGCTTACACCTGTAATCCTAGCACTTTGGGAGGCTGAGGTAGGCAGATCACTTGAGGCCAGGAATTCAAGACCAGCCTGGCCAACATTGTTAGGAAAATTATTATTGGGTTCAAATCTGGTTGTAACACAATTTCAGATTATCTATTCTTTCTTTCTTTTTTTTTTCTTCTTCTTCTTCTTTCTAGACAGAGTCTTGCTCTGTCACCCAGGCTGGAGTGTAGTGGCAGATCTCAGCTCACTGCAACCTTCGCCTCCCAGGTTCAAGCAATTCTCCTGCCTCAGCCTCCCAAGTAGCTGGGATTACAGGCATGTGCCACCACGCTCACCTAGTTTTTTTTTGTTTTTTGTTTTTTTTTTAGTAGAGATGGGGTTTCACCATATTGGCCAGGTTGGTCTCAAACTCCTGACCTCAAGTGATCCACCCACCTCAGCCTCCCAAAGTGCTGGGATTACAGGCATGAGCCACTGTGCCTGACCTAAATATTCTTAATTAAATCTATTTTCATACTACAAAAGCTCATAACTTTTTATTTTCCTAGTTTGTCATTTCTTTTTTCTCAAACTACCTTCTTATGAGTAACTTTTTAATCTTGGCCAGCTGTGGCTTTTATTAGCCCCATAAGAAAACTCTTAGCTGGAAGGAGAGTGATCTTTGATTTGTTTGGTCATGTTGCACATTCACCTTCACACACATAAACTATTACAGTGCTCTGCAAACCATCAACGTTCAAAAAAACACCGTCTCAGTCATGATGGCACAGTCTGAGATATTGACAAGAAAGCATTATTTGGAATGGGTTTGAAATGGGGAAGTAGATTCAGTCTCCTTGGTCCCATATCAATGGATGACTTGTGTCTGCTGGAGGTTATGAACACTTAGATTCTGTACGAGTCAAGTGAGAGCTTAGTGTCTGGTCAGAAAGTGGACAGTGAGTCTTTAATATTTTATGTTCTATTTTGTTGGTTAAATAAAATAGAGTGGATTGAAATTGCAGTAAACGGAAACTTAATTTACTTCCAGAAAAATATTCCTAACAATGAGTATTGTAAAAAAAAAAAGTACGTAGGAAACTGTATTAGTCAGGGTTCTCCAGAGGGACAGAACAAGTAGGGTGTGGGTGTGTGTGTGTGTGTGTGTGTGTGTGTGTGTGTGTATGAGTTTATTAGGGAGAATTGGCTCACATGATTATAAGGTGAAATCTTATAATAGGCTGTCTGTAAGCAGGGGAAGAGAGAAGGTTGTAGTGGCTTATTCCGAGTCCAAAAGCCTCAAAAGCAGCAAAGCCAACAGTGCAGCCTTCAGGCTGTGGCCAAAGGCCCAGGAGCCCTGGCAAACCATTGGTGTAAGTCTAAGAGTCCGAAGACTGAAGAACCTGGAGTCTGATGTCCAAGGGCAGTAGGAGCGGATGGAAGCATCCAGCACAGGACAAAGAAGGAAGCCAGAACACTCAGCAAGCCAGCTTGTCCCACCGTCTTCTGCCTGCTTTGCTCTAGCTGCACTAGCAGCTGATTACCTGGTGCCTAACTACTTTGAGGGTAGGTCTTCCCCTCCCAGTCCACTGACTCAAATGTCAGTCTCCTCTGGCAACACCCTCACAGACACACCCAGAAACAACAATTTGCCAGCCATCTAAGCATCCTTCAATCCAATCAAGTTGACATCTAATATTAACCATCACAGAAACCAACATTTTCTTTTATGGATTGTTTAAAATAGAATGGCTTTACACTTGAAGAGTTTAATAGAAGGGAAAGGCCAATGGACGTAAAACGAAGCAAACAAAAATGAACAAACAAAAAAGCCAGAACTTCAACTCCAAGTCCACCAGTTATTGATTATGTAATTAAGGGCAAGTCATTTACATTCTCTGTTTTCAGTTTTCTACATCTATAAAAATGGACAGTAATTCTTAGGCAAAGATGGTAGTTGTTCCCTAACATCCACTCTCCTTTTCCATCTTTGATAAGGGAACGCCCAAGTTCTGGCTGGGGACATGGCCACTAAGCTAAGATACACTTCCCAGCCTCCTTTGCGTCTAGATGTGGTCATATGATTGAGCTCTGGCCAATGGGATGTGAGCAGAAGTCATGTGTGAAACTTCTTAGGTAAATCCATAAAAAACGGGGGCATGACCTGCATTTCCCTTTTCCCTTTCCAGAAGCTGAAATATGGACCTCCCTGGATCACTACCTTCAGGCTGTCACATGAGAGAAAGTTTTATTTTGTTTTAAACCAGATTAAGTTGATCTTTGTTAAAGTGTCTGAACCTACACATTATTACATTTCTACTTGAAAATGCTACTGGGATATTCTTATTAGAAGAAAAACAAATATAGCATCTTATAAATGTTGAATTGTATACTCATTAGCCAGGATTATTATGATGTGTCTGAGTTATTTCTATAACTTTAATTTGTCATTTAATCACAGTTGTTATTTAATTTTTCACGTGACTGTCTTCTCAGATAAAGTGAAATCCACTTGAAGCCAGCAACTTTTCATTAATTGCCAGCATCGCTAAATATTTTCTTCATATGTACTACTCAATATTTATCATTTGATTTTTTTTTCATTGCACCCAGTTTGGTACTGTGCAACTAGTAAGCATGAAATAAATGTTTGCAAAAAATGAGAGAGAGAGAGAGAGAAAACGAGCAGGGTAGCGGGAGGGAGGGAGGGAAGATTGATTGATTTCATTATGCTCATGCCTAAAGATTTGTGGTGATTGATGCTGGGGCCTGAGGGAATGGTTTAGATCAATGGTTCTCAAAGTGTGGTCCTTGGGTCAGCAGCATCAGCTTCACCTGGGAATTTATTAGAAATTAACATTCTTCAGCTGGGCATGGTGGCTCACGCCTGTAATCCCAGCACTTTGGGAGGCCGAGGCAGGCAGATCACGAGGTCAAGAGATCAAGACCATCCTGGCCAATATGGTGAAACTCCATCCCTACTAAAAATACAAAAATTAGCCAGGTGTGGTGGCGTGTGCTTGTAATCCCAGCTACTCAGGAGGCTGAGGCAGGAGAATCGCTTGAATCTGGGAAGCAGAGGTTGCAGTGAGCCGAGATCGTGTCACTGCACTCCAGCCTGATGACAGAGCGGGACTCTGTCTCAAAAAAAAAAAAAAAAAAAAAAAAAAACAAGGAAAGAAAAAAGAAAGAAAGAAAGAAAAGAAAGAAATATTCTTGAGCTCCACCATAGGCCTACTGAGTCAGAAAGTCTGGGAGTGGGACTCAGCAAAGATGTTTCAACAATTCTTCCAGGTGATAATGATGCACATTGTTGTCTGAGAACCATTGCTTTAGCTGTTCTCAGCCACCCTGCCTATGAGTGTGATGGACTCCTGTCCAACCCAGTAAAATTAGAGGATCGGTGGTACTATCCACATGATTGTGTATTAAATGTACATTTTGCATTAATTCATGTAATTAACTCATGTAAATTAATTGCATGACCACTTATAACACCACTTGTAACAGTGCCAGGCATATACGAAGCCCCAGTAATTAATTATTGTGTTGTTTTATTATTGTTACTGACAAGGTTCCTATTGCAATTTGCATTCAAATGATGAAGCAATTTCCTAGGTAGGAACAACACCTTCTTGAAACAATTAAAATGCAGTCACAGAGTTTCTTTAAAATGGGGTTTAAAAATTCCATTTCTAGGCACCTAGAGAATACTTCTTTAAGAGCACAAGGGATATATATATATAGTAATTAATTAGTGTATATATATGTGTGTGTGTATGTGTGTGTGTATATATATATGCGTGTGTATATGTCCCTTGTGCTCTTAATTGTGTATATTTAATTTGTTCATGATTTATGATCTATGACACTTACACATATGTACACACATATATACACAAACATATATACAGTAATTAATTACTATATATATATATATATATATCCCTTGTGCTCTTAAAGAAGCATTCTCTAGGTATAAATGCCCATTACATTACTAATTCATAGCCCTTCCAAAAAAAAGTGAAGGAATAACCTATTTACATGTGAACACATCTCAAAAATGTATGGCTACATGAAAATGCAAGTTTTAGAGGAATACTATCATGTGCATTTACAAAATACATATAATTTACAAAAATTAGACAGGCATGTTGGCACATGCCTGTAATCCCAGCTACTTGGGAGCCTGAGGCACGAGAATGGCTTGAACCGGCGAGATAGAGGTTGCAGTGAGCTGAGATCATGCCACTGCACTCCAGCCTGGGCAACAGAGCTAGACTCTGCCTCAAAAAAAATAAAAATAAAAATACATATAACAATATTATATATACATATTACTTACCAATACAGTAAGCATTCTAAAATATGTGTAGTGATACCTATCCATTTCAGGATAGTTATTACCTCTGGACAAGGAAAAGATAAAGGGAAGAAAGATGGAACTACAGCTGTAACTACTGCATTTTATTTCTAAAAATTAAAAAAAAAAATGAAGGGGAGCGTATTACTCCATCTTGCATTGCTACAAAATAATACAGGCTGGATAATTAATAAAGAAAAGACGTTTATTTGGCTCACAGTTTTGTAGGCTGTACAAGAAGCATGGTGCCAGCATCTGTTTCTGGGGAAGCCTTAGGAAGCTTCCAATCATGGCAGAAGGCAAAGGGGGAGATGACATGTTACATGGCGAGAGAGGGAGCAAGAGAGGTGCCAGCCTCTTTTAAACAACCAGCTTTTGTAAACTAACAGAGTGAGAATGCGTTCATTACCATAGGGAGGGCACCAAGCTATTCATGAGGGATCTGCCCCCATAACCTAGCTTCCACTAGGCCCTAATTCCAACATTGGGGAACAGGTTTCAGCATGAGATTTGGCGGGGACAAACATTCCAACTATTTCAGGGAGATATCTAAAATAAAGCTTACCTATATTAAATTTGGATACATGAAAGTCTATTAGAGTATTTTCTATATTTTCTGTACGCTTAATTTTCTCATAATTTATGGTCTATAACATTTAAAGTGTTGATATTAACTTTTACATGCAGTTTTATTACTTAGTAAAACTCAAATATCACCTCCCTTGGAAACCTTGCTGGAATCTTCTGGAAATCTCCCTCCTTGGGTTCCCACAGGTCCTGTTCAGTTCAGTACCCTTTTGTGGCCCACATCATTTATTTATTTATGACTCAGGTGTAAAGTGTTAGGATCTCGATTGCAGTGACTGGTGCTCATTCCTCTTTGTATCCTAATCAAAGCTTAAGTCTAGGATGGCTGCATTATTATATGCCTAAAAAATACTTATTCAATAAAGTAATGAAGCCAACTTACATATTCTGTAATTGCTGATGAGGTGTGCTGATGGTTGCTGATAAAAATGAGGAAGGAAATGCATATGAAGAAAGGTACAGTCATGAAACAATACCCCTGATAAACCCAGTTGTTGATCAAATCCTCAGGCTGCCACAACAAAATACCATAGGCTGGATGGCTTATGGAACAGAATTTTTTTTTTAAGACAATCTCACTCTGTTGCCCAGGCTGGAGTGCAGTGATGCGATCTCAGCTCACTGCAACCTCTGCCTCCCAGGTTCAAGCGATTCTCCTGCCTCTGCCTCCCAAGTAGCTGGAAGTACAGGTGTGCATCACCACACCTGGCTAATTTTTGTATTTTTAGTAGATGCGGGGTTTCACCATGTTGGCCAGGCTGGTCTTGAACTCCCAACCTCAGGTGATCTGCCCACCTAGGCCTCCCAAAGTGCTAGGATTAACAGCATAAGCCACTGCATCCAGCTGGAACAGAAATTTATTTCTCACAGTTCATGAGCCTTTGAAGTCCAAGATTGAGGTGTCAGCTGATTCAGTTCCTGGTGGGAGCCCCCTTCCTGGCTTGCAGATGGCTGCGGTCTCTCTGTATCTTCACATGGCACAGAGAGAGCTCTGGTGTCTCTTCCTCTTCTTATGAGGACTCTAATCCCATCATGAGGGCCCTACCCTCATGTTCTAATCTAACCCTAATTACCACCCAAAGGACCCACCTCCAAATACCATCATATTGGAGGTTAAGACTTCAACATATGAATTTGGGGGAGACGTGAACATTCAGTCTATAACATCAGTCCAAAGTTAATTCTCTACCTGTGATCATTTTATAGAATGAGCAGGGCAGGGTTTCTGCTCTAGGGGATGCTACCCCTGGTCAGAGACTCGTGTGGATTTGGCAGGGAGGAAACTGGTCAGAATTGTATGGCCTCTTTCTTATCGGCATGTTTCTATAATCTCTTCACATACCTGAATGCCTGAAGAGTAAGTGAATTTCAACACATATGTGCTTTGTAATTCTCATCAGCTTGTCATTGCTATTGATTGCTCTCCCGTCAAGATGATGGAGAATTTTAGCTTTTGCAAACAATTATAGAATCTTCTGATCAATTACACAGTCTTTGAATGGTCTGCATATCCTTCATGCAAAAGTCATTTCAATTTTTAATTATTTTTTTAAAAAAGAAAGTGATTTGATGCATTCATTCTTTAAGGTAAAATAAAACATAAGCAGAAGCAGAATTAGATAAATTATTGTAAAAGTCAATTCAATAATCAATTATTACAAAATCTAAATAACTACTTGCACATGACGGTTGGGTATGTTAGCATAACCAGATAATTGGTTATTGATAGACCGTAGGGTACATAATTATTCATTACCTGGATGCAATGCTGATTTCTCGCTGTGCTGATGTATATCATTAGCTACATTTTAAAGAAGACCTTATTCACTTGCTTAAGGCTCCATAGAAGGTAGATCTTGTTTTTTTAATCTCTAAACAAAAAAGATTTCTTTTACATTTTTTATCATGACATTTTAAAATTGTGTACTTTCCTCATTTAGAACTTCAAGCTCCTGGGTTTGTAAGACCAACTGCCAAGCCTCCTATTGTCAAAAGAAGTTTCTGGGAGTCCCTCCTGCTTATTCCTTCTCCATAAACCTCAGGATTCAAACTGATGACTCACCATATTAGGTTTCTGGCGATAGACTGATGTTTCTCGCCATTGCTCTCTAGAGCACTGTAATTTTAGCCTTAAGATATCATGATAATTTCTCCTACCTGCAAATTCACACTCATTAAACTGGGTGATAATTATGCAAGGACTCACTAACAAAAGGATTACAGCCAGGCAACAATTCCATAATTAATGTCTAGTTTTTGTTATTGTTCTTGTTTTTCCTTTGAGTAATAAATTTTTTTTTCTCCGAACCCAACAAAGATGTTTCAGCTTAAATAAAGATGACATTGTCGTGGTCATTGTAAAATTGATTCAAAAGCTAGCCAGTGAAAAAATACATTAGACTAACAGAAAAGAAAGTCGGGTTTTGTTTTATTTTACTTTTGAGACAGGGTCTCACTCTGTCATCTAGTCTGGAGTGCAGTGGCATGATCACGGCTCATTGCAACCTCAACTTCCCTGGACTCAGGGGATCCTACCTCCTCAGCCTCCCAAGTAGCTGGGACTACAGATGTGCACCACCATGCCTGGCTAATTTTTGTATTTTTTGTAGGGACAGGGTCTTGCCGTGTTGCCCAGGCTGGTCTCGAATTACTGGACTCAAGTGATCCACCCAACTTGGTCTTCTCCAAAGGTGTTGGAATTACAGGTGTGAGCCACTGTGCCTGGCCCAGAAAGCTGAATTTTAGATGTGACTGCCTGATGTCTTATTCTGTTTCAGGACTACCTTAAGTCTGTTCTCCACAACTTTTTAGTCTCTGTAGGCCAATTGCACTAGGAACCACTCTCCCATCTATTATTATTTATAACTACAAAACACACAGCAAACTGTGTGCAAGCACATACATGTTTATTCACCTGATGAGCTTTTACTTTGTGCTAACTATATGGCTGACATAATTTGCTGCTCCATAGAATTCAAAAATAAAACAGTCACTTTTTAAATGATGCATAGGTATAATATGACTCAGTAAATCACAGAAGAAATACAATGACCAATACATATTTGAAACACTGTTCACATCTACCAGTAATCAATAAAATATAAACAAAGATGACAAGAAGGAACTGTCACCTATTAACTTAGAACAGATTTTTAAACATTTTATTATTCTGTAGCAAGTATGAAAAGGACTTGGTTCCTGTACCACAGCTACTCCCAAATCTTCCTAATTAACAGAAAAAAAAAATTCTGAGGTATTGAATCTTATAGGAAATATCTGGATGGTCTAAACCGATCATAGTCTCACTACCCTTGCTGGTACCTAGTTTCTGCATATGCATGTAATACGGTTTGGCTGTGTCCCCACCCAAATCTCACCTTGAATTATAATAATCCCCATGTGTCAAGTGCAGGGCCAGGTGGAGACAACTGAACCATGGGGGTGGTTTCCCTCATACTGTTCTCATGGTAGTGAATAAGTCTCATGAGCTCTGACGGTTTTATAAATGGGAGTTCCCCTGCACAAGCCCTCTTGCCTGCCATGTAAGACGTGACTTTGCTCCTCATTTGCCTTCTGCCATGATCGTGAGGCCTCCCCAGCCATGTGGAACTGTGAGTCAATTAAACCTTTTTCCTTTACAAATTATCCAGTTTTGGGTATGTTTTTATTAGCAGCGTGAGAACAGACTGATACAGCATGTGATGGAATTCTGTCCATGAGACACAAAGGGAAATCTGCTAGGGAGAGGGGGTACCTAGAAAGATTCTCTTCTTTCTTAGAAAGGGACCCAGGACAGTAATGAATACTCTCTGCTTTCCTGCCTTGTTTATATGCCTCTTGATCCAGCAATCTAATCCTAGGTTTTTATCTTGAAGAAATAACTAAGAAAATATGCAAAACTTTACATACAAGTCTATCTAGTTGCAATCAGGCTGTTCTCTTGAATAGGACAGACTTGAATGGAGTTCATTTACTATAATGAAAAATTAGAAACAGTCATAAATGTCCAACAATATGAATTTGGTTAAGAAATTATGAGATTCCATAAGCTACTACATATTCATAAATCATATTGTAAATGAGTGGGAAAATCTTCATGACATACTGTTAAGAGATAAAAGTACAAAAGCAAAAATTTTTAGAAGCATGTTACGTGTGTGTGTGTGTGTGTGTGTGTGTGTACGTATACTCCCCTAGAGAGTGGAATAATGAAAGACTCTTATTTTCTTTTTTGAGCTCATTTGGACTTTTCAGTTTGTAGCATTAACATTTTTTCCCTTTGCAACTGAAGGGAAAAAATGTTATTTTAAAAAACTGAATCACATTTGGGTATTATAACAGAGCACAAAGGAGAGGTGGCCTAACCCTAAGTGGGAGTGGGCCATTTCTAGAAGGTGTGCTGGAGCTGAGTCCTGAAGTCAGCCAGGATTATCTGCTGGTGAAGGGAAAAGGGTATTTCAGGCAGAGGAGAAAGCATACATGGAGAATCAGCTTTGGAGAGAATCAAACTCCAATTTTTGTCCGCCACATCTTGCAGCACCACGTCAAGGTCACTTTATGGACTTTGCTGCACCACACTTTAAGTACCAATGCATGGATAATGATTCTTACCCCTTACTTACCTGCATATTTTAGCATGGTTCTTGTGTCCAGTGTGGCCCACAGGCCAGAGCCTGCAGCCCCTAACTCTGTGCTTTCCAACACTGGATGGGCAATATTGTTGCATTCAAGCTATATAATTTGAGAGCAATTGGGAAAAGCTACCCAGCCCCAAAATGTAAATCACTAACTGAACACTGAAAAGACATCCATAGAGATTCATTCTTTTGGGGTATATAAAAAGAAATGTATGTCTTCACTCTCCCCATGTTTCTTTTTAAAAATGTTAACTGCAAGCATGGAGCACAGCGTCAACTACATTTTAGGATGGCTGCCAACCACCATTTTTCTGGGGTATTGTCTTTCCCCTATCCTCATAGACACTACAAGTTGATTGGTTCAGTCAACATCCAATACCAGCTGGACCTAACTCAGTCTTCTCAAAGGAATTTGAAATAAATGAAGTGTTTTTAGTTGCAATCAGCCTGTTTCCCTGAACAGAAGAGAAGTCAACTTGGTTGTTGTTCCTGGAGGCCTTTTTTCCACCATGATGAATAAGAAGGAAGAGAAAGTGGTGTGCAGCAAGATGCAGGGGGCAGGGAGAAGCAGACCTGAGATACAGTGTACGTATTAAGGTAGACTACCCACTATAAGAAACAGCCCCAAATCTCAGTAGCTTAAGATAATACAAGTTTTTTCTTGCTCATGCAAAAATTCGAATCTGATGATGCTGGTTAGACAGCTCTCCTGTGAGCTCTTTCCAAGTGGTGACTCGGGGACCCAGGCTCCTTCCATCTCATGTCTCCATCATCTTATGGCTTCAGGGGCCCCATGATATCATCCCAACCAGGAGAGGGGAGGAAGAGAGAGAACGTGAAAGATCACAAGAGACATTTTGTGATGTATGCTGGAATAGGCATACCTCACTTCCTTCCACTATCCATTAGCCAGAACTCAATCACATAGTTCTGTAACTGCCCTGGATCAGTCTGGTTCAACTCCTATGTAACAAAGTTGTGAGTTATTTTTTAGTCACCATGGACCACCCCCCCACCCCAAGGTTGAAGGTCATGTAATCTGAGCATGCCCAGATGAACCAAGCGTGCAACCACAAGTGGAACCAAAGTGCTTGCACTGAGGGGCAAGGACTGAATCAAGAAGCAGACATCTTGGAATGTCTTGGATTCCTTCATGGTAGGATCCAGAATCTAATCAGATTGAGCCCTGGTGTAACTCCATGGCAGAATCCCAACAGATCATGCCTCCTGGCACCACCGCATTGTAAGATCCAATCAGATCACACCTCACTACACTATGCTTATGAAACCCAACCCAGCCCTCAGCTTGGGGAGTCAGATTTGAGCATTTCCTCCTGTCTCCTTGCCAGTTCACTGGCAATAAGCCTTTTTGCTGCAAAAACGCAGTGCTTCAGTGTTTCGCTTTCCATTGAATGCAGGCAAATGAACCCAGTTTGGTTTGGTAACAGTTCTATCTAGATGCAAAGAAGACTAGAAAATTTAACTTCACTTTGTGCCTACAAAGGTAAAAAGAACCAGATATTTGTGAACACTGGAAGGATCTGCTACTTACGGGAAAGATAATGTCTTGGGTTCCTTCTCGATCTTGTGCTGTATGACACTTAATTGGTCAAATCCAATATCCTTACTCAAGCTAGCACAAGTGAGTTTCTAGTATTTATGGACTAACAAATAATCAAAACACTTTCAGATAATAAAACATTATGACAATCTCATTTAACTTTTACATCAAACCTGTGAGGTAGATCTTACTATCATTCCCATTTTGCTGAAGGAGAAACAGAGTCCCAGAGAAATGATGTGAATTGCGTAAGTCCTGCAACAGCAAGTAGAGCCATGGCTGGAATTAAATCCTTCAAACTCTAATGCTGGGCTCTCTTTCCACTTCACTGTGTGCAAGAGCCGCTGGGAGAGACAGAATTAAACTCCTAACCGCTTAGTGTGAGTGATTTTATTAGATTACTTACAGTCTGGAGGAAGAGAGAATGACAGCGTGAAGCCACCAGCTCTCAGGAGAAAGGGTACATAGAAATGAAATGAAGGGTGCAAAGAGGAAAGTCCAGGCACACCACACACTTCATCTTCTTCACAATTTTGCAGAGGTTTTGGTTGGAACTCAGAAAGAAATCCAATCAAAGCCAAAAGAGTAGGACTCCTCTCTCTATGGAGGGCTGCATTTTGTGTTTGACATTGGAAGACACTCCAGTGTCTGACACGAATAACTTACAGAAAGCCCTGAAGAAAAGCAAGACAAATGGTGAAGACCTTGAGTCATGGCATGGCATTGGGTTGTCAGAGCCTGGGTGATGAGGACAAGGATGAAGGAGAACTGTAAAGCCACCTTTGCGCACAATAAATGATGAGATAACCCTGGAACGACAGCAAACAGCTGCTCGGTTTCCTCAGAGCTAACAGCTGCCACCTCTGCTGGGCTTTTTCCACCACCAGCTCCTTTGACAACCAGCCTAACAGAATTGATGATCAAAGCTCTCCAGTGTGGCAGCAAAGCCTTTGCCGGGGGAAAGGTCTTTAAATGTTACTGGAGCGAGAAGGGAAAGTGCCAGGTAGGAATAACCTTGACAGAATAAAGTGAACAACAAAGTGCTGGAAGCAAACTGTTAAGAGGGTGTGGATACAGCTCGTGAGGTGGCGGTTCCCAAATATCTTTGTGGAGGTTTTCACTGGTCCCCAACAAAAAAGGACAATGTAGCAAGTTTCCCTTATACCTTTCACTTAAAAGACTGTCCTTTATTCCAAGATTTCTTCTTTCACAGTTTTGATATTAAATCTCCTTTTGTGAAAAGATGATAGAAGATGGTATTCTTTTTTTTCCTCTCTCTTATATTCATGGTGAAATAAAATGTTGGCAACACTCCATCAGTCTTCAGCTTTTTTTTTTTTTCTTTTTCACTGGTCCGTGAAATTTAAAAGTCTGGTACACATGCAAATGCCCAGAACTCTTTAAGAATCATTCACAAAGAAAGAAAAAAAGAAGACAACTAAGAAAACACCCAAATATATTAAAAGGATAAACCACACAAATTTCAAGGACGAATCAATGCTCAGAAGTGAAGTAAATAGCAATATCTTTGAGGAAAATCATAGTAGGAAACAAAAAAGGATTAGTCAGTTTCTATCAGCCTTAGGAATCTGAACTGTCTGCCTTTCAAAGACATGTGGAAAAAGGGAATGGATGGCTCAACTAAGCCTTGACCATTACTCACAATTATCTCTAAAACAAGAAACACAGCTGACATGAAAAACTAGGAGCTATTAAACTTTTGAGAATGGATTACAAAATACTAGCCAGGAGCCAGCTGCAAAGATTTTGACAACAGAACAGCTCCCAATGTTCACAAGAGTACTGAGAAAAACTAACAATAGCAGCTGTTTTGCAAAAAGTGCAAAAGAAGGTTGAAAGAATGAGAACAACAAACAGATTGTGAAAATTCACCACGTTAACTCTTGGAATAGAAGCTGTAAATGTTTCGATACAAAGGGGACTCCTCTACAATTCATCTGCTTATCCTTTAGGACTAGAGTACGTGACAAAATGACAGTGTTCAGGAAAGAAAAAGGCTTGGACGAAAGTGCACAGAAATGGGGTGAAAGAGGAAGGCATGTGTGAAGATAGGTTTCCCTTGAATTTCAGAACTCATGAACCCATGTAATTGCAAATTGCATTCCTGACTAGCAATAACGTAAAGAAACACAGCTGAGATATAAATGGAAAAAAAAATGAAATGTAAAGATATTCACATTTGCTGAAAAGTAATAGCATTCATTCTCTTGCCTTATGTTTATAACTTTACAATAGAAAGGAAAATGATGGGGAATATTTTGGGGAAGGATCTAGAATTTATTAAACATCTATTGAGGACCAGGCACAGTGCTTGAAACTCATAGCCTCTCTATTAGTATTCCATAAACTTCTAACAACAGCATTCTAAGGTGAGTATTATGACCCCAGTTTCCAGGTGAGAACACTGAGGATCATAAATAAGATGCTTATTCAGAGGGTTGTAGCTATCAAGTGTCAGAGTCAAGTAAGCATTTTCACCACTCTTCTCAATATCCAGTTATCCTCTCTGCCAAGATGCAGAATGAATGATTATAGAAACTGAGGGATTCTCTGAGAATCCTTCCTCCCAAGGTTGCCCCCTACATCACCTGAGGTGCCAATTCCAAACTCCTAGGTCTGCTGTTCCTTGTGCTGAACGCTCTTATGAGCTCACATTAAAATTGATTTACTTTATGTCCTCTCAGGTAAGTCCAGAAAGTCACTTCTGAGTGTCAAAGTAGAAGAGAGTTTATCTGATCAAATAATACGTAGTTATGTACTAACGGAAGAGGACAAAAGAACAATTCTCCTTCCAGGTAGAGATAACGGCCCAATCTTTATTAACAACCTGGGGGGGTTGTAGCCCCACTCCCTTCCAGGACCCGACTGCACCACAACCCTGGTGTACTGATCACTCCCCAGTGCACATTGCCAACTATAGAAGCTGATGTTCCCAGGGGCATCGAAGCCCAAAGAGAAAAAACAGAACAAAAACCCACACACGTGAAGAGCATCACTATAAAAGGAAATAGGACAAAAAGAAAAGCCACAGAATGAATGTAGTAGGTAAATAACAAATGCTAAATAAGTATAAAAATCTTCAAACAAATAAGAGACAATATTGGCAAAATGAAATAAGAACTAACAGAATAAGGAAGAACCAAGTGGAAAACCTGATTACAAAAAACATGATAGTTGAAATAAAATAACTCAGTAATTAAGATAAATATCTCAAGGAATACACCTGAGAAACAAATTACTGAGCTGGGAGTCTGCCATATCATACCCAGAACAAATAAAATAATAGGCCGAGCACGGCGGCTCACGCCTGTAATCCCAGCACTTTGGGAGACCAAGTCGGGTGGATCACGAGGTCAGGAATTCGAGACCAGCCTGACCAACATGGTGAAACCCCGTCACTACTAAAAATACAAAAAATTATCCGGGCATGGCGGCGTGCACCTGTAGTCCCAGCTACTCGGGAGGCTGAGGCAGGAGAATTGCTTGAACCCAGGAGGCGGAGGTTGCAGTGAGCCGAGATTGCGCCACTGCACTCCAGCCTAGGTGACAGAGTGAGACTGCATCTCAAAAAAGAAACAAAGAAAAAAGAAAAGAAAAAGAGACTAACTTCGATAAAACATAATGACATGAGCATCTCTCCATTAAATAAAGCAACAGCTGGCAGAATTATGGGAAGAAACAGAAGGTACAATTGTTGAATATTTCACATATTATTTTCAGAAACCAATAGATCATTGGACTGATTCTTGATATCAGAGTTAAAAAAAAAGAAACAGATCAAGCAGATAAAAACAAAAACAAATGTATGGATCATTTGAAAAAACAACGAATAAAGTTAAATATAAACAAATTATTTCCAAGCAAATATAGAATTTTCTCATTTTAAAAACCACAAAGTAAACTTTAATAAATATAACATTCTTTCCAACCAAATATAGAACCCTTATAAAAATTAATCCCAAAATAAAATTTAATAATTTTAATAAATTTAATAATTTTATTTTCGAGTTAACATCCAATCATGTTCTAATAAAATTAAAAGTAATTGACAAAAGGATATTAAAATTATTCCTTATGTCTGAAAATCAAAATTATTCTACTAAAGTAACTCTTGGGTTAGAGCAGAAATTCAGCAGCATTAAATGTGCTTAGAATTGAACCACATTGAACATGCTACATGAAAGAAAGTACAACAGAGTGAAATCCTGTCTCAAAAAAAAAAAGACAGTATGAAACACAATTAAAGCAGAACCAAAACAATAGTTTATAGCTTTAAATACATTTGTTAGAAAACAAGAAATCAAAATAAAATAAGCTAAACTCTGAATTTGTGAAACTGGGGAAAAAGTCTAATCCATCTGGTGAAATATGAAGGAAAGAAATAATAAAGATAGCTCCAGAAAATAAATAAAAAATACTAATAAACCAAAAATTGATTATTTGAAAAGATGAACAAAATATACATAACACTATTAATAGTAAGACTCATCAAGTAAGAAACAGAATGATTTGTGGGATTTTACCATTGAATGTGTATTTTAGGTACATTTTAGAAGGATGCATACATTATTCAAGGATCTAGAGCAAATACACTAAAATGGGTGTCTATAGATCATATAGAATGGGAGTGGGATCAGTGATGGAAGTAAAAAATGTAAGTAAAGAGAAGGGCCTCACATGGATGAAGGAGGACAGAATCCCATGGCATCAGATACAATAGGCAAAGGAAGGGACATTCAGTATTCTGTGTGAGCACAATTTTGGGAATAAAAGTAAAGTTAAATCTTTCTTTACTCTTTACAATTTTTTTTTCAAGTCTGTTAAAAAGTTTGAGGCTAAAAATGAAACCAATAGCTAAGTAAACAGATTATCTTATCAATTTGGGCAAGGATTTTGACAGCACAAAGATAATAAAAGAAATAAAAAAGGAGAAAAATGACTTTAAAAATGAAATCTTTAAAAAAATCTTTTTGTCTATCAAAAAGTCACAAAACATGAGATGTAAAAAAGCAAATAGGAAAGAATATTTGCAACAAAAACTACAAAAGAAGAAAATACAGTCAATACATGGGTTTATGCAAATAAACAAGAAAACACAAAAATATTAATATTATTAAAAGTTGAACAAGAGAAAAAAGTTTTTAACAGCCCACAGAGAAAATAAAACTGGTTAATAAACATGAAAAAATATTCAATTTCAGTAGTAGTATAACAAATGCAATCAAAACTGAAATTTCCCCTCTACCAAATTAGCAAGCCAGCACTCCCATACACTCCTCTTGGGAATATAAACTGGTTCTACTTCCTGGAAAGCAATTTCATACTACTTGTCAAGAGACTTTTGACTCAGTAATTCCTCATCTAAGCATCTATCCTTGGAGAAAAACCTACGCATTCATCAAAATAAGAATGTTAAATTTGATACGTTCATACTGTGATGAATAGTCGACCTCCATGAGAACATAGTCTCTGAATCCCCAGGACCTGCTACATTAGTAAGGATCAACAAGTATTTGTTAACTGACTCTGGAATTCTATGTGGTAGCTAAAAAATAAAAAGGAGTTCCAATTATGACTTAGAAAGATATCCTAGACCTGTTAAATGAAGAAAACAAGGTGAAAAAGAGGATGTACAAGCTGATCCCATTGATGTAAAACTAAAACCAGAACCAAAACAAACAACAAATATAAAACCTTCTCCCTTGTATTAGCCTGTTCTCACACTGCTGTAAAGAACTGCCAACACTGAGTAATGTATAAAGAACAGAGCTTTAATTAACTTACAGTTCTTCATGGCTGGGGAGGCCACAGGAAACTTATAATCATGGCAGAAGGTCAAGGAGAAGCAGACACCTTCTTCACAAGGCAGCAGGAGAGAGAGAGAAGCCCAGGGGAAACGGCCATTTATAAAACCATCAGATCTCATGAGAACTCCCTCACTATCATGAGAACAGCATGGGGGAAACTACCCCCATGATCCAGTCACCTCCCACTAGGACCCTCCCTCAACACCTGGGTATTTGGGTGGGGACAGAAAAACAAACCATATCATCCCTGCTCCTCTTCATCTCTCTGTGTATGTGTAAATGCATAGACAAACATAAAAAAAGGTGCACACACTAAGCCCATAAGCATGATTATGTTTGGGAAGGAGATGGGGATGTCCAGGGAGAGCAGATTTGGAGGGAAGTTTTGTTGTCTGAATGGTTTTACATATAAATATATTCTCAGACTACTTGTTGTATTAGTCTGGTTTTACACTGCTGTAAAGAAGAAGGCACCTTCTTCGCAAGGTGGCAGGAGACAGAGCAAAGGGAGAAGTGCCATTTTTATTTTTATTTGTTTATTTTTTTTTAGAAGGAGTTTCACTCTTGTTTCCCAGGCTGGAGTGCAATGGTGCGATCTTGGCTCACCGCAACCTCCACCTCCCGGGTTCAAGCAATTCTCCTGCCTCTGCCTCCCGAGTAGCTGCGACTACAGGTACCCGCCACCCCGCCCAGCTAATTTTGTGTTTTTAGTAGACACGGGGTTTCTTCATGTTGGCCAGGCTGGTCTCGAACTCCCAACCTCAAGTGATCCGCCCGCCTCAGCCTCCCAAAGTGCTGGGATTACAGGCATTAGCCACTGTGCTCAGCTGGAAGTGCCACTTTTAAAACAATCAGATCTTGTGAGAACTCACTCACTACCATGTGGACAGCATGGGGGAAACCACTTCCATGATTCAATCACCTCCCACCAGGTCCCTCCCTCAACATGTGGGGATTACAATTTGAGATGAGATTTGGGTGAGGACACAGAGCCAAACCATATCATTCTGCCCCTGGCCCCTCCCAAATCTCATGTCCTTTTCACATTTCAAAGCTAATCATGCCTTCCCAACAGTCCCCCAAAGTCTTAACTCATTCCAGCATTAACCCAAAAGTCCAAGTCCAAAGTCTCATCTGAGACAAGGCAAGTCTCTTCCACCTATGAGCCTAAAACAAAAAACAAGTTAGTTACTTCAAAGATACAATGGGGGTACAGGCATTGGGCAAATGTTCCCATTCCACATGGGAGAAATTGACGAAAACAAAGGGGCCACAGGCCCTATGCAAGTCCAAAACCCAGAGGGCAGTCATTAAATCTTAAAGCTCCAAAATGATCTCCTTTGACTCCATGTCTCACATTCAGGGCACACTGATGCAAGAGGTGGGCTCTCAAGGCCTTGGGCAACTCCGCCCCTGTGGCTCCGCAGGGTACGGCCCCCACAGATGCTTTCAAGGGCAGGTGTTGAGTGCCTGTGGCTTTTTCAAGCACATGGTGCTAGCTGTCAGTGGATCTACCATTCTGGGGTCTGAAGGCCAGTGGCCCTCTTCTTACAGCTCCACTAGGCAGTGCCCCAGTAGGGACTCTGTATGGGGTCTCCAACCCCACTCCTGGTACCAATTTTGTATATTAGTCCATTTTCACACTGCTATAAAGAGCTGCTGAAACTGGGTAATTTAGTAACAAAAGAGGTTTAATTGCATCACAGTTCTGCATGGCTAGGGAGGCCTTAGGAAACTTACAATCATGGCAGAAGGTGAAGAGGAAGCAGACACCTTCTTCACAACGTGGCAGGAGAGAGAGAGCGAAGGGGGAAATGCCACTTTTAAAACCATCAGATCTCATGAGAACTCACTTACTATCATGAGAACAGCACGGGGCAAACTGCCCCCCATGATCCAATCACCTCCCACCAGATGCCGCCCTCGACACGTGAGGATTACAATTAGAGATGAGATTTGGGTGGGGATACAGAGCCAAACCATATCACTTGTATACTTTTAAAAAGTTTTATAAAGGATGTATATGCAAAGATGTTTATGATAGCATCATTTGCAGTGATTAAAGGTTAAAAACAACCCCTTAGGAGAATAGTTACATACATGCTGGTCACAGCATTTCATGTAGACATAGTAAGTTGTGCTTTGAATGAAGAATTGACAGGAAATGACAGGGTGGATTGTTATGTGAAACACACAAAGATTCAATGCAAAAAATATAGGCACACTCTACCAGAAACATTAAGGAAAGTTGTTTTCACTAAAAGCAAGTGATCCCAGAGAATACTTTGATTCTACACAGAAAAACCGAAGAGCATCAATAAAGGTAATTATGTAGGTGATTATAAGAGAAAATTGAAACACATATTTCTTTCCCTTTCTTCTTTTTTATAAAAGCAATTGTATAAAATAATATATATATATAATTGTATTGTTAGGCCCACAACATAAAGTAATGTAATATATTTGGCAATAACAACACAAAGGAAGTAGATGGTAGCAAAATCATATTGGAGTAAGTAAGTAACACCAGAGAGTAGCTCATATCTAAAGGAGTAAATGAAGAGAACCAGAAAAGGTAAATAAGGTTAGTATAACAGACTCTATAAATATCTACTTGCTTTCTTTTCTTCTCTTCTTTAAAAGACATAAAATGATATGAAGTAATAATTATAATAACATACTGTTGGATTTCTATTATATACACATATTATATATGTAACAACAATGGCACCAAAAAAAGGAAGGAGAAAATAGGGCTATGTAGGAATAAAGTTTCTATATGTTACTATAATTAATTTAGTATAAATCTGAAGTTAATTCCGATAAGCTAAGATATATATGGGAACACCTACAGCAACCACTAAGAAAACACCTCAAAAATGCACTGCAAAAAAAATCATTCAAGGAATTAAAATGTTACGCTAGGAAATAATCACTTAATGCAACAGAAAGCAGCAAAGGAGAATAGAGGAACAAAGACAAGAGGCAGAAAACACAAAAACCAAAATGGCAGATATAAATGCAATTACATCAATAATGACAGTAAATGTGAATGAATTAAACAAGCCAGTCAAAAGGCAAAAATTGCCACTATGCTAAAAACGGGATCTAATTACATGCTGTCTATAAGAGACACACTTTAGATTTAAATATTCAAATAGGTTGAAAGTTAAAGGATAGAAAAAGATATACCATGCAAACAGCAGTCATAAGAAAGCTGAAGTGGCAACACTAATTTCAGACAACATAGATTTTTAAGAAATGGTTCTAGAAATAAAGAGGGACATTTTACAATGATAACAAGGTCAATCAATCAGGGAGATATAATAATTATAAACATATCTCTGCACTTGACAATGGAGTTCCAAAACATATCATGTGAAAAATAACAGAACTAAATGAAGAAATAGACAATTCAACAATAATAGCTAGAGACTTCAATATCCTACTTTCAATAATTAATAGAATTAGGCAGAAGATCAACAACAAAAAAGGAAGACTTGAACAACACTATAAACCAACTAGACTTAACAGATACCTATAAAACATTTTACTAAACAACAGCAGAATACATATTGTTTTCTAATGTGCAGAGAACATTTTCCAGGATGCATGATGTGGTATTAGCCCTATTCTTTTTCTTTTTTTGTTGTTGTTGAGACAGGGTCTCACTCTGTCACCCAGGTTGGAGTGCAGTGGCACAATCTCAGCTCACTGCAACTTCTGCCTCCCGGGTTCAAGCAATTCTCCTGCCACAGCCTTCCAAGTAGCTGAGACTACAGGCAAGTGCCACCACACCTGGCTGATTTTTGTATTTTTAGTAGAGACGGGGTTTCACCATGTTGCCCAGGCTGGTCTTGAACTCTTGGCCTCAAGTAATCCATCCGCCTCAGCCTCCCAAAGTTCTGGGAACATAAGCATGAGCCAACTTGCCCGGCCAGCCCTACTCATCTCAATAAATTCTAAAAAGATTGAAAATTTTTTTCAACTTTTATTTTTTAGATTCAGAGGATTCATGTGCAGGTTTATTACATGGGTATATTACATGATGCTGAGGTTTGGGATCTGACTAATCCCATCACCCAGGTAGTGAGCATAGTATCCAATAGGTAGTTTTTCAACTGATGCCCCATTCCTCTCCTCCCTCTCCCATCTAGTAGCCCCCTCATGTCTATTGTTCATGTCTTTATGTCCATGTGTACTCAATGTTTAGCCCTCACTTACAAATGAGAGCATGCAGCATTTGGTTTTCTGTTTCTGGGTGAATTTGCTTAAGATAATAGCTTCGGCTGGGCACGGTGGCTCATGCCTGTAATCCCAGCACTTTGGGAGGCCCAGGTGGGCAGATCACAAGGTCAAGAGTTCGAGACCAGCCTGACCAACAGGGTGAAACCCCATCTCTACTAAAAATATAAAAATTAGCCAGGAGTAGTGGTGCGTGCCTATAATCCCAGCTTCTCAGGAGGCTGAGGCAGGAGAGAATCACTTGAACCCGGGAGGTAGAGGTTGCAGAGCAGAGATGGCGCCATTGCACTCTAGCCTGGGTGACAGAGTGAGACTCCATCTCAAAAAAAAAGATAATTGCCTCCAGTTGCATTCGTGCTGCAACAAAGGGCATGATTTCATTCTCTTTTTAATGGCTCTGTAGTATTCCATGGTGTATATATACCATATTTGCTTTATCCAATAAAAGGTTTGAAATTATGCAAAGAATATTCTCTGACCACAATGGAATTAAATTAGAAATCCAAAAATATGTGGAAATTAAACAACAGATTTTTAAATAACAAATGGATCAGAGAAAAAATCACAAAGGAAATTAGAAAATGCTTTGAGGCAAATGAAAATGAAAGCCCAACGTACAAAAGAAACTGAAAATGACCTAAATAAATGGAAATTGATTAAAAACTTAATATTGTTAGGCTAGCAATACTCCCCAGATTGATCCACAAATTCAATGCCATTCCTTTCAAAATTACAGCTGGCCTTTTTGCAGAAGTTGACAAGCTAATCTCAAAATTCATATGAAAATTCAACAGTCCCAAAAATAATCCAATCTTGAAATAGAAGAATGAAGTTGAGGATTCATACTTGCCAACTACAAAACTCACAAGAAAGCTACAATAATCAAGATAGTGTGGTATTGGCTCCAGGATAGACATATAGATCAACAGCATGTAATTCAGAGTTAGAAGTAAACCATACTTACAGTCAATTGATTTTTGACAAGAGTGTCAAAACAATTCAGTTGAGGGAGAATAATTTATCCAACAGATGGTACTGGAACAATTGGATAGCCTACTGAATAAAGTAGGACCCCTATCTCACACCATCTACAAAAATTAAATCATACTAGATCAAAGACATCTTAAATGTATGAGCTAAAACTATAAAACTCTTAGAAGAAAAGATAGGTGAAACTCTCAGAAAAGATAGGTGAAATCTTTCTGACTTTCGGTTAAGCAATGGCTTCTTAGATCTAACATGAAAAGCACAGCAACAAAAGGAAAAATAGATACACTGAACTTCACCAAAATTAAAAACTTCTGTGCTTCAAAGTACACCATCAAGAAAGTGGAAAGACAGCCCACAGATTAAGAGATAATATTTACAAATCACATATCTTACAAAGGAATTGTAACTACAATGTATAAAGAATGCCTACAACTCAATAATTTAAAAGACTAATAACCCAACTAAAAATTGGCCAAGGACTTGAATGATCTTCCCAGGAAGATACATAAATGGCCAATAAATACATGGAAAGATACTTAACATAATTGGCTATCAAGAAAATGCAAATCAAAGCCACAATGAGATACCACATAAAAAAGATAGTTAATAATAAGTGCAGGCAAGGATGTGGAGAATCTAGAATAACACTGGTACACTGTTAATGGGAATGTAAAATGGTGCAGCACCTTTGAAAGAAAAAAGTCTAGAAGTTTCCCCAAAAGGTTAAACATAGAGTTACCATTTGACCCAGAAATTCTATTCCTAGGCATGTACTTGAGAGAAAAACAAACACATATGTCCATATAAAAACTTGTACACAAATCTTCATAGCAGCATTATACACAATAGCCAAAAAGGTAGAAACAACCCAAATGTCCATCAACTGATGACCATATAAATAAAATGTGGTATATTAATGCTGTGGAATACTATTGGCCATAAAAAGGAATGAAGTGCTAATGAATACATCCTATAATATGAATGAAACTTGAAAATATTATTCTAAGTGAAAGAAGCCAGATACGAAAGGCTGTGTATTGTATGTTTTCATTTATTATGAAATGTCCAGAATAGGCAAATCTTTAGAGGCAAAAATAGGTAAGTGATTGCCTAGGGATGGGAGGAGGTTAGAGTTAGAGGGAAATCGAGTGACTCCTAATGGATATGAGGTTACTTCTTGGGGTGATGAAAATGTTATAAAACTTATTAATATGGTTATACAAGTCTATGAAATACTAAAAATCATTGAATTGTATACTTTAAATGGGTGACTTGTATGGTATGTAAAGTATATCTCAATAAAGCTGTTATTTTAAAAATATAGAAAAAATCTACAGAGAAAATTATTGAATAATAATTAACTTTGGTTAATTACCATTAACCAGAGATTACAGATGGTTTTTAGTTCTTCTTTGTATAGTTCTGCATTTCCTAAATTCTCTATTACCATATAATGTTATGTCATCAGAGAGCTATAAATATTTCAAAATAATTATTTACTCATTCAACAAATACTTTGTAAACACTTTCCAGGAGATAAGCGCTGAGATTCAGAAAATAATGTAAGTCCCTCCCCGTGTTAGGCCATTCTCGCATTACTATAAAGGAATACCTGAGACTGGGTAACTTATAAAGAAATGAGGTTTAGTTGGCTCACAGTTCTGCAGGCTGTACAGGAATCATAGTGCCAGCATCAGCTTCAGGGGAGGCCTCAAGAAGCTTACAATCGTGGTGGAAAGCAAAGGGGAACAGGCATCTCACAAGGGGGGAGGAGGAGCAAGACTGGGGAGGTGCCACACATTTATAAATGACCTGATCTTGTGAGAACTCACTATCATCAGTGCAGCCGCAAACCATGAGGGATCCACCCCATGACCCAAACACCTCCCACCAGATCTCATCTCCAACACTGGAGATTACCATTCAACATGCGATTTGGCGGGGACATATATTCAAACTATATCAACAAGCATGGCACCAACATCTGCTCAGCTTCTAGTGAGGGCCTCAGGAAGCTTACAATCATGATGGAAGGTCAAGTGGGAGCAAGGTGAGGGTGTTGTGCCACACTTTTTTAAACAACCAGACCTTGTGTGAACTCAGAGTGAGAACTTACTTATCACCAAGAAGATGTGCTAACCACTTAATGAAGGATACGCCCTCATGATCCAATGGCCTCCCATCAGGCCCCACCTCCAACATTGGGAATCACATTTCAACATGAGATTTGGAGGGGATAAACATCCAAACCATATCACTCCTCTCATAAACCTCAAAATGTAAGGCAGATGACATGAAGGTTTAGAGAGTGCTGTAACCCAGTTGCATACAAGGTACAGTGGTGGATGAAAAGTTCTGGCGCTATTTGGAAATGTAAGAAGGCTGTAGGGGGGTTAAGACAAAAAAAGCTTGAGTTGGGTCTTGAAGGATACGTAGGAGTTCTCCAGGTGGATGAGGTGGAGAAGGGCATTCTGGGAAGAGAACAGCATGTTCAGAGGCTCTGATGTAAAGTATCCTGACCTGCTTGGTAATTGTGTGATTCGTTAGGTATGTCTGGATTTTAAAGCCTGTTGGGAGGTTGCAGTGGGGGTAGAGGGAGGCCAGCAAGATAAGGCTAGTAGGGTGAGCTGTGCTAAGGGGGGAGGACTGAGCACATTCAGCAAAGGTAGCGTTCTATTGCATTTATGGCTGCATTCAGCAGAGACCAGACATTACCTTAAGAAGCCTTCAAGGAGTACATTGTTAAGACAGAACGGCATCTGTGGGATAAATAGAAAGAGGCTCATTTTACTTTAACTACACCCCAGAAAGATCTAAGCAATGATCTCAGGCTGGAAAGAACCAAACCTTTGGCAGAACCGTCTAAAACCCAGGCGCTGAGGATTTGCCGTGGTGTCCACCTTGGGTCCCAATTGCTTCTGTTGTTGCTTTCATCAGGCCTTTTTCTCATAGTTACTGAGCACCCAGTATTTGCAGGCCTGCTTTAAAATAACAAGATAGAGTATCACCACTACCTCAGTTAGTCTCATTATTGAGGGATTTCAGATACAGGGTTTTGACGCAGAGCAACTGAAGGTAGCAAAGCAACCAACACAATGTGCTAAGAGAGCAGTTTTCCTTTTACAAAATAGTAATGATACAGAATTATTTTCACCAAGTAATTCTTTTTTTTTTTTTTTTTGAGATGGTCTCACCCTGTTGCCCAGGCTGGAGTGCAGTGGCGCGATCTCAGCTCACTGCAACCTCCGCCTCCCAGGTTCAAGCAATTCTCCTGCCTCAGCCTCCCGAGTAGCTAGGATTACAGGCACCTGCCACCACACCCAGCCAATTTTTGTGTTTTTAGTAGAGACTGGGTTTCACCATGTTGGCCAGGCTGGTCTCAAACTCCTGACCTCTGGTGATCCACTCGCCTGGGCCTCCCAAAGTGCTGAGATTACAAATGTGAGCCACCGTGCCCGGCCCTCAATAAATTTGTAAGCTTTGAAGGGCTGAATCCTGAGTTTGACAATTTTGGCTAAACCTGGGACTTGGTTAAAGACTAAGTAACTATACCTTTATTTCAATTGCATGAACTAGAAAACTACAAAACAAGTGAAGACATGCACTGAGAAAGTGGAGTATACTATGACGGTAAATAGAAACTTTTTTTAGCATTTTAATGACAGAGAGAGAGTGTGTGTGTATGACACATCAACAACAAATAAATAAAAGAACTGGTGAGGATAGATGAGTCACTGAGAATGTTTAAAACTATTTGGCTGCCCCAGGAGATGACCAGATAGTCAGTGAATGATTCAGCATGGGAAATAACCAGTAAGAGCAAATGCGAATGCTAAAGGGATATGAAAGAAATCTCAGAGATGGGGGAAAACAATGGGGTCTTCACTTGCCACTGAGAGTTTTAAAAAGATTATCTCAGGAGATTAGTAAAAGGCAGGGCTTCAACCTGCTTGTTCTAAAGGCAGCTCATAAGGTATAGTCGAGAAAGAACAGGAAGAAGCATTAGCCACTATATTTAGCTATTAACCCAAGAAGATTGTTTCCACAAAGAAACCTCTTGTTAGGTCTTGTTTTAGGGTTCTATCTTTAGTATGAAATCAGAAACAACTTTGCCCACACAGTGGCATACTGTGTACTTCTACTTATTCCACCCTGCCCCCAACTTAATGGGAGCCCTACTAAAGGTTCCAGCAATTTCTGAGGCCTGCAGCATTCATGTATCACACTCTGTTCTGCTCTTATAAAACAGTGCCTTCCAGAGTGACTTGGGTGATGAGTATGGTCTTAGTCTATTTGTGCTGCTATAACAAAACACCTAAGAATTGGTAATTAACACATAATAGATTTTTTTTTTTTTTAGATGGAGTCTTGCTCTGTTGCCAGGCTGAGTGCAGTGGTGCAATCTCGGCTCACTACAACCTCCGCCTCCCGGATTCAAGTGATTCTCCTGCCTCAGCCTCCCTAGTAGCTGGGACTACAGGTGCCTGCCACCACACCCGGCTAATTTTTTGTATTTTAAGTAGAGACAAGGTTTCACCATGTTGGCCAGGATGATCTCGATCTCTTGACCTCATGATCCACCTGCCTCGGCCTCCCAAAGTGCTGGGATTACAGGCGTAAGCCACTGCGCTTGGCCAGAAATGTATTTTTCATAGTTCTGGAGGCTGGGAAGTCCAAAGTCAAAGTGCTGGCAGGTTTGGTGTCTGGTGAGGGCCTAGTCTTTGCTTTCAAGATGGCACCTTGACCTCTGTGTCCTCATGTGGTGGAAGGGATGGAAAGATAACAAGGGACAAACACTAGTTTCCTCCAGACCTTTTACAAGGTGGCTAATCCCATTCATGAGGCTTTCACTCTCATGACTTAATTACCTCCTAAAGACCCCACCTATTAATATTCGTGATTAAGACCAGGCGCAGTGGCTCAGGCTGGGTGCGGTGGCTCACACCTATAATCCCAGCACTTTGGGAGGCTGACGTGGGTGATCACCTGAGGTCAGGAGTTCAAGACCAGCCTGGCCAACAAGACAAAACCCTGTCTTTACTAAAAATACAAAAATTAGCTGGACATGGTGGCGGGTGCCTGTAATCCCAGCTATTTGGGAGGCTGAGGCAGGAGAATCGCTTGAGCTCGGGAGGCGGAGGTTGCAGTGAGCTGAGATCGCGATTGCACTCCTGTGTGGGCAGCAGAGCGAGACTCTGTCTCAAAAAAAAAAAAATTCATGATTAAATGTCAACTTATGAATTTTAGAGGATGCATTTAGACCACAGCTAGTACCTAGAGGGTAGTGCCCATGTCTCTATACAGCATTTTAAATGGCATCTTACATGTTCACCCAGAGACACCATAAATATTGGTTGGTGCTTGTGTAAGTCCGTTTTCACACTGCTATAAAGAACTTCCCGGTGCAGCGCACCAGCATGGCACATGTATACATATGTAACTAACCTGCACATTGTGCACATGTACCCTAAAACTTAAAGTATAATAATAATAAATTTAAAAATAATAATAATAAATAAATAAATAAATAAATAAAAAGAACTTCCCTGAGACTGGGTAATTTATAAAGGAAAGGGGTTTAATTGATTCACAGTTCCACATGGCTAGGGAGGCCTCATGAAACTTATAATCATGGCTGCAGGTGAAGGGGAAGCAAGGCACGTCTTACATGGCAGCAGGAGAAAGGAGTGAGTGAGAGGAGGAAAACTTCTTGGCACTTAAACCATCAGATCTCGTGAGAACTCCCTCACTATCACGAGAACAGCCTGGGAGAAGCTGCCCCCATGATCCAATTGCTTCCCACCAGGCCCTTCCCTGACATTTGGGGGTTACAATTCGAGATGAGACTTGGGTGGGGACAAAGAGCCAAATGCTATCAGTGCTGCAGGTTATCCAGGCAAGAGTAAATATCCCCGTTGAATTTCAAACTCTAAACAGCAAAGTTATCATGCTACTTTGAACCTAAACTGGATTCCTTTTTTAAGAACTGAAAGTGATTTTTTTATTTTAAAAAATCCACCTAAACTAGTCATGGCTCAAACCCTCCATAAGTTTATAGGGCTGAATCCTGAACTTGACATACAGATTCCATTTATCCAGTTGCCCTCAGTTAGGTAAATAGGTGGAGGAAGCTGGGTGTGTGTGCTTGAGCGATTTCTGAGTGAGATGTGCCTGGCAGTCTTGGCCTGTTCACTACCCCTTGCCTCATCCCTCTTATAGGCACATCCTGCCTTCCCACTTAAGGGCAGGAAGTGTGAGACCAGCTTTCCTAGGCTTTCTTCCAACCAGAGTATTGGCATAGAAGCCAGTCTTGGCCAATTGTGAGCTCAGGAGACACTCAGCTAGGGTTTTTTTGTTTTGTTTTAAAGGTTTCCTTTATAAGGAAAAGAGACCAGTAAAAAGACATCTCTTCTTCACTGGTCGTGTATCTGCATGTGACATGTGTGAGCCTTTGGAGGCATCAGTAGGTATGAGTGCAGCATCATAGCTGACATGCCAACGACGTCAGAGAGGACAGGTGGAGGACATTAACAGTAAAGGAGCAAGAGTCTCCGACAACACTTTTGTGCCTCTGTATGAAACCTGGAACTACCCTACCTCAGGCCTCTTAATTGAGATATAAATTCTTAGTTGAAGCGACTATTAGTTGGGTCTTCTGTCACTCACCACTGACATCATCCCCACAGAATCAGGGCACACTACCAAGGTGCATTCCTTATCTAAAGAAATCAGCAGCCCTCAGCTCCTGTGGGTTGCTGCCAGATAAGGATTTTACAAGAAGAGCCAGAAATCAAGATTTTTGTATAAAACTCCAGAGTTTTAAATGTTGGCTCAAACTAAAGAAAATTGTGCAGGCCAAACAAAACATATCTGCAGGCCAAGTTCAACCTACAGGCTGACAATTTTCAGCCTCAATCTAACTAAGAGTTGTTGTAAGAACTAAATTAAATGAGTTTAAAATAAGATCAGTAATAATAATAGCAAGTACTCACATCACACTTAATATGTGTCAGGCACTATTCTGCTCACTTCACCACTTTGGTGTTCATATGTTAACTGATTTAAGTCTCAGAACAACCTTATGAGGGAGGTGTAATTACTACCTCTATGTTACAGATAAAGAAAGTAAGGATAAGAGGTGTTAAGTAGGCTGGGCATGGCAGCTCATGCTTATAGTCCTAGCACTCACTTTGGAAGGCCAAGGTGGGAGGATTGCTTGAGGCCAGGGGTTCAAGACCAGCCTGAACAGCATAGTGAGACTCCATCTCTACAAAAAAAAAAATTTTTTTTTAATTAGCTGGGCATGATGGTGTGTGCTTGTGGTCCCAGGTACTGGGGAGACTAAGGCAGGAGGATCTCTTAAGCCTGACCGTTCGAGGCTGCAGTGAGCTATGATTGTTCCACTGTGCCTGGGTGATAGAATGAGACTCTGTCTCAAAAAAAGGAGAGAGAGAAGTTAAGTAACCTTGTTCTGATCATACAGTCATGAAGAAGTGGGGCAGGGATTTGAACCTAGACCCAGGCAATCTGGATTCAGATTTCACCTCTCTTAATCAATGCATTATGCTTGCAGTACAAGCTTCTGATCCATGATAGACAGTCTGTGTAATTTCCCTTCCCAACATCCCCTCATGTGCTTTGAGGCAACTTCAGAAACAGAACTGGGGATTTTCTGATGCTAAAGAAAGACAGTTTGGTATTTTAAATACTAACAAAAGTTGTCATTTCAATTAGGTATCTCAAAAACTACTGTGATGTCTAGATAGGTGATCAGTATAATGATACGTGGAATCTATATAGTCTTGACTAGGAGTTGGAACAGTCACGAGGACGTATATGCTCAGCTCTTGGTCGCCAAAGGACAAGAGTTGCACTGAAGATGGTGAAATGTTACATCTTCAGAGAAGACCACCAACCTCCCATCATGACTGCAGCTCTCCTCACCTGGGCTCCCAAGTAGTGCAGACTTGGATAGATGGATATGGCTGGACGAATGGATAGATGAATGAGTGGGCTTCCCAAAGGTATTCATCTATCTGCATATACCAGGAGACACTGTTATTTTGACTCTTCCATTACAAGATGAATTACAAAATAAACTAGAGTGTCAAAGTTAAACTTATCTCGTGTAGTTAACAATTGTAGTGTTTAATCAAATCTTCACTAAGCATTCCCTAAAAAAGAGCTTAGTGAAGGAAATTGATTCCATAGAAATAAATGTCGCTCCAGGCCAGGCACGGTGGCTCATGCCTGTAATCCCAGCACTTTGGGAGACTGAGGCGGGTGGATCACCTGAGGTCAGGAGTTTGAGACCAGCCTGGCCAACATGGCAAAACCCTGACTCTACTAAAATACAAAAATTAGCCAGGCATGGTGGTGCATGCCTGTAATCCCAGCTACTGGGGGGCTGAGGCAGGAGGATTGCTTGAACCTGGCAGGTGGAGGTTGCAGTGAGTCGAGATCGTGCCACTGCACTCCAGCCTGGGGCAACACAGCAAGACTCCATCTCAAAAAAAAAAAAAGAGAAAAAAAGAAAAGAAATGTAGCTCCAAACTCTTCAGGACAACATTAATATTGAGGCGATGGGGGATGCCATCCACCCGAATGTCCACAATAGAAAATGATTTAAATTTTGGTACAGCCATAGAATTGACTATTAGACTACCATCAAAACATTGTTTATAAATGATGTGTAATAAAAAATACTTATGATCCAATATTAAATGAGAAAATGATACAAGTTGTTTATACAGTATATGTAAAAATGTATCATTTAAGTGATTTTTTTTCTTAAACAAAAAAAGACATTGAAAATGAGTTATATAAGACAGGTAAGTAAACCAGCAAATATTTATTGATTACCTACAATAAGGATACAAAGTAATAGACAAAAGAAAACACAAAAATTTCCAATTCCAAGATATTTCAATATAGTTGAGGAGATGAGAAGCTCTCAAATAATTAGATTATGAAGAAATAGATGGCAATTGAAACGTGAAGATATATAACAGTTGCTATAATATCCAGAAGAGAGAAAGATTACCTTTGGCTGTGGTGATCCAGGGCAGGCTGTGAAGAGGAGGAGCATGAGCTGAACCAGAAGTTAACTGGGATTTAGGCAGGCTATAGAGCATTCCAGGCAGGAATGGGAGGGATGCAGGTTCCAGGCTGATGCAAGTATGGAAACATGCAATGTATGTTTAGTGTAATGCAAGGGAAAAACACTTGGAACCTCAGTTGGAATCCTGGCTCCATGATTTCTCTTTAATAGGGTATGGTAACCTCTAAGGTCTCAGGATCATCAGCCATATACAGGGACAGTAAGGTATCTCATAGGATTCCTGTGTGGATTAAACAAGATTATTTATATATGATGCCCACATGGCACCCACTAGGAGCTTCCTAAATGTTAATTCCTGTGGATATCCCTTTGTCTTTCTCTTCAGCTTTCTTTGTTGTTCATTTATTCATTCATTCGGTCAACCATTCATTCAATCAGCATGTGGGAGCACCTATGTAGCAAGCACTGTAGGGTTGGCTAGGCTCTGCTTGCTCCGATCCTGCCCTGTGCCCCACCCTTCCTGCCCTGTTCTGGGGCCCCAGAGTCTGACCCCTGTGGACTGTGTAAGGCTCTCTTGCTCTCTGGCTTCCAGTTGGGCTTGGCCAGGAAATAATGGCAGGAAATCTGAAGGTGGGAGGAGGAAGAAGCGGGGCAACTTACCCAGTCTCCGCTTGTCCCCTGCGTTGCCATGGCTGTGGTGGGTAGCTCCTCTCCCATAGCCTCCGCTCTTACCATCTCCAAACACAGCTCTGCACTCTTGCCCCTTCAGTTCTACCGGTGGGGATAGCTTTCCACAGTGGTAGTCCCTGGGTGCCGCATCATGTGTTCCCTTAACCCTGCCCACGTTTCTGTACCTGGTTCCTTTCTCAAATTCCCTTCAGTTAAACTCCTTTAAGAATGCCATCTCACTGGGTGTGCTGGTGTGTGCCTGCAGGCCCAGCTACTCTAGAGGCTGAGTGGGAGGATCACTTTAGCCCAGGAGTTCAAGTACAACGTGGGCAACATAGTGAGACGCCTTGCTGGTACCCTTACTGATACAAACCATAAACAAGGTAGACAAGATCCTTGCCCTTATGGGGCGTATGTTCTGGTAAACAACCATATTAACATAATAGCTTTGGATACAGTGAAGAAAATAAAGTAAAGTAGTGAGACAGTGACATAGAATGGCTGAGAGGGGCTACTCGAGGGAATGATATTTGAGCTGGGACCTAAGGAATCAGAGGGAGCCAGCAATCCAAAGATCTGGGAGACTTCTATTTTAGGCAGTAGAGGCATACATGTAAAAGCCCTAAGGCTAGGACAGGCATGTGGTGTTGGAAGAATGAAAAGAGGCCAGTGGGGCTGAGACTGGTGAGCTGGGGAAGGGTGGTGGGCAGCTGGTCAGAGAGGCAGGTGGGGACTGGTCAAGGATGGACACAGTGAGCCATGGAGAAGGATTTGGACTTTAAGAGTGTCAGGAAGTCTTCGAAGGGCTTGGGTGGGAGGCCTGGGGGAAAGGAGAGTAATTTGAGCCATATTTAAAAACTATCATCTTCTGATTTTCTACTGGGTAGGTGTCTTAGTGCATTCTCACACTGCTATAAAGAAAAATACCTGAGACTGGGTAATTTATAAAGAAAAGAGGTTTAATTGGCTTATAGTCCTGCAGGCTGTACAGGAAGCATGGTGGCATCAGCTTCTGGGGAGGCCTCAGGAAACTCACAATCATGGCGGAAGGCAAAGAGGAAGCAGGCACATCTTACATGGCCAGAGCAGATGGAAGAGAGAGTGGGAGGTGCCACACACTTTAAACAACCAGATCTCATGAGAACTCTATCACAACATCAGCACTAGGGGGTTAGTGCTAAATCATTCATGAGAAACTGCCCCCATGATCCAATCATCTTCCACCAGATCCCATTTCCAACATTGGGGATTATAATTTGACGTGAGATTTGGGCGGGGACGCAGATCCAGACCATATCAGTAGACGAAGGATTACACATCAGGCAAGAGTGGAGGGTACTGCTCCTGTCCAGGCCAGAGTTACTAGTGGCATGATCTAGAGTGATGGCAGTGGAAGTGGAGAGATGTAAATGGATTTGAGGTCAACTTGCACTGTGATTCTGAACTATAACAATATTTCAGTCTTTCCCAACCAGTATCCTAGGCTCCTGGAGGATTGTGAAAACTCTATTTTTTTTTTTACATTTATATGTTCATTTTGATTATTACATATTTTGAAGTTAATATAAATATGTGGAGTATCTGTATGGCCACTTTAGAGTGGAATAGTATTATCACATAATTTCAGTGGCCCCATTTAATTTTATTTCTAAGACCTCCACAGTGCCAAATAATTGCCTACAATGACAGCATTTAACATACTGTGGTGTTTTTATTCAGACATAATATACTTAGAGGAAATACAACATTCATAGGTGCATAGTTCAATAAATTTTCACAAACTGAACATCTCCATAGAAGCAGCACAGTTTAGGAACTCAACATCACCAAGACTCCAGGAACCCCTCTCCTGTCCTCTCCAAGTCACTACTCCCACACCCTAGTTTAGTTTAGCTGGTTGTTGAAATTTATCAGTACCAGAGAAGAGGGGGAAATCAGGAGAAAGCAGATTGCTAAAAATCCCACCCTGGGATGTGGTTAGTATGGGATTCCCACCAGGAACAGGCCCACAATTTCTGTTCCTGCTTCTTGCACTTGGTAATGCAGAACTGATCTCAGAGGCTTGCAACCAGGTTATCCCCAAAGCATGAGACAGTCTGCTTAGCATATCACAGTGATATCATTGTTTGCCTGATCCCCATCAATGGACACGGCCCAGCACAGCCACATCGGTAGTACTGGGTTTGCATAATGTTTGTTGATTAAGGCTGTGGCTCTTCTGTAGCCTTGTATATTCCCATGCCTTAGGTGAGTCATGAGAGGTTAACAATAAAACAGTGATGCCTTGACTTTTGGTTTTGCCAGGTCCAGACCAAAAGGTTTTTCATTAATCGAGAAGAAACATCCAGCTGAATCAGCTTCTAGTCACATGTACTTCCCCATCTCCTGCCCGCCAATTCTTATTCATTAGACTGCCAGGGTTAAAACAGGGAAGCAGCCAAAGTTTGTTTTGATGTAACCCTTTCATTACCCCATGGCTTCATGCCTCCCACTTGTCCCCGGAGCACATCACTGGATGCACACATACCCCCGCCCATTGAAATGCAGCCCATTGTCTCCCATTCCTGCCTAATTATGCTTTCTGTTATGTGACAGTGGGTGGTATTGGGTTAATCAGAGGAATGCCCGATGTGGTTTGGTGGAAAGAGGACAGCATTTGAAAGTTAAGAAGCCTGCTTCTAGGTCTAATGTTGAATTCTTTAGGCTAACTAGTGGAAAGTGACAGAAACTTGACTGAGCAAGAAATAAACAGAAACCCCAGTAATTAATAAGCTCCTACAGAGACCAGAGGTCAGGCATGGCTGTATCAGGGTCTCCAATGATGTCATTATGAGAGACCTCAGTGCCAAACCAAGAAAACTGGATTTCATTCTCTCCATCTCTTGGTACTGCTTCCCTTGGCTGTCTGCCTCTGGTGACAAGATGGCTGTCGACAGTCTCAAGCTTGAATCTCATCCTCTCAGCAACCCCAATGGAGCACATAAACTTCTCTTTCCAATGTCCTGAAATCATGTCTCACTGGCTTTGATTGGCCTTCTGGGAACATAAGTCGTGGTGCTCTGATTGAAGAGGCCTAGTTCTCATCCTCATCCTGGATTTGGGAGTAAAGTCAGCACTAGCCAAAATGCTAGGACCAAGAGTGGGAAGGGCTGACTCCCCACAGGGCCTGAGGCAGGCCAAAGCAATGGATATCTTCCTTAGCCATGAATTAATCATGAGAGCTTGGACAAATCTTTCCACCTCTGAGCCTGGTTTCTCTGTAAAATAAGAGGGATGGACCCTGTAACCTCTAAGGCCCTTTCTACTTTCACACTCTAGGCCAGGCTCAGTGGCTTACACCTGTAATCCCAACATTTTGGGAGGCCGAGGCGGGAGGATCACTTGAAGGCAGGAGTTTGAGACCAGCCTGGCCAACATGGTGAAACCCTGTCTCTACTAAAAATACAAAAATTAGCTGAACATGGTGGCGCATGCCTGTAATTCCAGCTACTTCAGAGGTTGAGGCATAAGAATCGCTTGAACCCAGGAGGTGGAGGTTGTAGTGAGATGACATGGTGCCACTGCACTCCAGCCTGGGTGACAAATCGAGACTCTGTCTCAAACAAAACAAAACAAATACTTTCACACTTTATAACTCCACCTAATATCCCTTGTAAATTATATGCTGTTTTCACTTCTCAGAGGAGAATACCTTAATCCAATTAAAATGAGGATCTGTAGTGACATAACTGCCTGTACAAGCCAATTGGGAGGGACAAGTTCCATGATAGACACAGGCCTTTTCTATCTACTCTGCAAGATCCCTGCCCAGGAATGTCACAGGAAAACAAGCCAGAGAGATTGGTGCCAGTGGAGAGAAACGGATGGAATCTGAAGCATCTATTCACTGATAAATTCAACCAACAATTATGATGTAATTCTTACATCTCAAGAGCTGTACTAGACTCTGGGAATGAACAATGAACCAAAAAAAGTCCTTGCTCTCTAAAACAACAGTCTTGAGGTGGGTGCAGACAAGTAGATCACTGATGAACAATTCAGAATGTCAAGCAAGGGCAGAGGCAGGATGATAAGGCAGCTCAGAAAAGGGGCACCTATCCCAGTGGGAGAGAGGGTTAAGGCATGAGGAGATAAGGAGCGATTCAGAGAAGTCATCCCAAAGAAGAAGATCCCAAACAGGGCCTGGAAAATTAAGTGGCAATGACAATTTCTCCCTAGGATCCTTTTCCAGCTGCTCAATGACCCTTATCAGTCTGTCTTTTTTTTTTTTAAATAGAAAATTGCTATATACAAGGTGCCGGGCGCTGTGGCTCATGCCTGTAATCCCAACACTTTGGGAGGCCGAGGCGGACGGATCACCTGAGGTCGGGAGTTCAAGACCAGCCTAGCCAACATGGTGAAACCCCACCCCTACTAAAATACAAAGATTTGCCAGGCATGGTGGCAGGCACCTGTAATGCCAGCTGCTCGGGGTCTGAGGCAGGAGAATCGCTTGAACCCAGGAGGCAGAGGTAGCAGTGGGCTGAGATCACACCACTGCACTCCAGCCTGGGCATTAGAGCCAGACTCCATCAAAAGAAAGAAAGAAAGAAAGAAAATTGCTATATACAAAGGAAATCTTGAATCCCTATACACCCAGATTGAGGGTAGGAGATTATTCCTAATGGTGTAAATTCTCAGAGCATCGTGTGTTTGGAGGAAAAACAAGGATACGTTTGAACACCAGGGCTGCCTTAGGCAGATGAGAAATAAGAAGTATTCATTGAGCTGTGACAATAACATCTACTTGATCAACCCAAAACCCTGGTTGAGAGAGCGAGTGGCTTCCAAGTCTGTCATGTATCAATGAATCAATGAAAAAAAAAATGGCTGGTTAACCTAGAAGTTTGACATTCTCAGTCCATTCCAAGTATAGTGGATTCCTAATCATGTGGGCTAACAAGGACCTTTGCCAAACATCATGCGAAATGAGGAATAATTAAAAAACCTTTTACACTTGGCTTTGAAGTGTGTTCTATTCTTTTTAGGGAGGGTACCAGCTTTAACTTTCTTTTTATTTGTTTATTGCCTATTGACACGCTATAGTAGTATATGTTGATGGGGTACAAAGTGGTGTTATGATTTTTGACTACAGTGTGGAGTGATTAAATTAAGCTAATTAATATATTATTGCCACAAATATTTAACATTTTTGTGATGAGAACATTAGAAAGTTACTTTCTTACCAATATTGAAAGTCAGAGTACTCAATTGTTAACTATATTCAGCATGCTGTTATAGTTTAGTGTTCCGTTTCACTAAAAATTAAGTGGCAATGACAATTTCTCTTTAGAGTGTCACAATTCTCAAAGCTTGTTCACATCCGTTGTTTCATTTGAGCTTCTCAGTAGCCCGTCTCTGTGAGCTGGTTAACAAATGCCCACCTTCAGATAAAGAACTAAGGCTCGGAGACAGTATGCAGCTACTAAAGTGGTAGAACTAGGTCTCAAACTCAAGTCTTCTAGCTTGAATCTGTTTTTTTGCTTGTTTGTTTGTTTTTGTTTTTGTTTTTTTTCTGGGAGGGGCAGAAGGAGCAAAAAGAAAAAGAAAAAAGGACCATAAAAACAAAAAACAGGGCTGCAGAAATAAAGCATTGACCGCAGTAGGCTGTACATGAGGATGAGAAATTACTAACGAAGAGGCTATTTTTCATATGGACTGAAAATGTGAGTTCTCCCTTTTTTCTATTTATACAGAAGCTTTGTTGTTTTAAAAGGCTCTTTATTCTCATTCAAAAGGAGAAAATACCTTCGGAAAGCCATGCAATGAGCAGAGCCTTCAGATATTGGCTTCCTCTGTTCCTTGGCATTGCCCTTTCTTGCAGGGCTCCACACAGGCTCTGATAGAAAGAAGTGCCGGAGTTCCTGAATTGGCCTCTAAACTAATTTAGCTGTTTTCCGTCTTTGTCTCTCAGCCACTTTCCTTGGGCTTCCTCCTCACTCCTTAGCTACAGCTAAGAGCTATTGCTAGGCAGAGATTTTACAAAAGGGAGAGGTAGGAGAAAAAGGGGCTGTAAAAGGGAAAAGGGAAGGAAATGAAGAGGAGTAAAATAGATCCCTGGGCAGAAACCCAAGAAATTCCCCTGTAGGGGTTACATTGCCTTTAAAGAAAGGAGAAGGGTGGGGTATAAAACAGAAATTACCAATGATACTACCACCATTGATTCATTGATTCATTTGTTCATTCATTTCACAGCTATCTGCTGACATCCTCCTGGTGCCAGGGACTATGATAGACTGAGAATATACACAATTGGAAAAAAACGATACAATTCCTCCCTATGTTGGGAGTACCATGGCACAAGTTGTGTTCCCTAGGAAGATGATTCTGAGACAGAGATTAGAATGCATAGTTTGCGTTAGGGAATACACTTAGGATTAACACCATGGAAAGAAGTGAAGATAGCAGGATTGAGCAGGGGACAATGCCAAAATATGAAACTGGTTCAAAGGAAGCCTGGGCCAGCCTCACAGGGAGTTGTAAATATGGAATGACCTTTCAGTGTTGTCCTCAGTGTAGAGGAGGAAGACAGCCATGAAGTAATCACAGAAAAAAAAAAAAGTACAATGGCACTGTGATTGGTGCTCCAAAGGGCAGGTGCATGATACCATGGAAAGTACCATGGAGGAATCAACCTAGACTGCAGGAGAGGTTGAATTTCAGGCAGGGGGAGTATTCATGGAAAGGCAGTGGGTTGGGAGGAAGTGTGAAGGGAAATGGACAGATCGGAGAAATTTTTTTAGTGCAAAATGGGCAGGTCTCATGTTTAGCAGTTTAGATACATCCTTTTATTTTGCTTCCAACCCCATGAAGTAGGTGTTGCTCACAGGGTCGTTCTAGCATCTCCTGGAATCAAAGAACAACATTCCCTGGAGCTACGTGGAAAAGCTCCAATCCCAGAAATGACAAGGCCTGACTGAGAATTCAGTCAAAAGTATAACCAGTAGATGGGGGCTGATCAAACAAAAAAAGCAGTTCTCTGAGCAGAGGGAGGAGTTGTAAAGAAAACAGAGAAACAAACCAACGGAGGCCTCCTTTGTGATAGATGAAAAAAAATCAATATAAACTGAATATCAAAGGAAGTCTTACCAAATGTACACATAATAGTACTGATTATTGAAACAATACAATAAAATATTAGATTTTGTTTATTTCTGCAATCATTTAGCAATTCTGCATTTTGGGGACTGCAGAAATTGGATAAATTGTGCTGAAACATAAAATCAGAATAAAATATGACTCCTGGGGCCGCCAATAATTACAGTGTAATGAAAGAGAATTTTTAAAGTACATTTTTGGTAAGCAATTAGGTGCTTTGGTTGCTATAGCTGATGGTGTGAAATTTGTTGAAATAATGCCGTCTGCAAAGCAAACATTGCTTCTTGGCCAGACGAGGTGGCTCATGCACATAATTCCAGCACTTTGGGAGGCCGAGGCAGGCGAATCACTTGAGGTCAGGAGTTAGAAACCAGCCTAGCCAACATGGTGAAACCCCGTCTCTACAAAAATACAAAAATTAGCCGGGCGTGGTGGCACACACCTGCAATCCCAGCTACTCAGGAGGCTAAGGCAGGAGAATCGCTTGAACCAAGGAGGCGGAGGTTGCAGTTAGCTGAGATCACACCACTGCACTCCAGCCTGGGTGGCAAAGTGAGACTCCGTCTCCTGTCTCAAAAAGAAAAAAAAATCATTTTTTGACAGTTCCTAATTAGAAAAGGGATATGTAAGCAAAATTTGCTCAGCAGAGGTCCCCACTTGAGTCTCTATGTGTCCACTGCAGATCTATGGTAATAACTGGCCAGAAGTTCATCTCCTGGCCAGTCTAGGCCAGGAAACTAGGGGGACTAGGACACCTCCTTGAAGATTTATAAAATGAGAGTTAAAACACCAGCCTCCTGGGGATGTAAGGAACCCTGTGGAGTTCTAAAAATTGAGCAATTCTCAACTTTTAGAAATAAAACACCAAGTATGGCCATTAGTATGATATTGTGAAAGTGTGCCTTAGTCCATTCCTATTGCTATTAAAAAAACACCTTAGACTGGGTGACTTAGAAACAACAGAAATTCATTGCTCATAGTTTCAGAGGCTGAGAAGTCCAAGATTAAGGATCTAGGAGATTCAGTGTCTGATGAGGGTCCATTCTCTGCTACAAAGATGGCACCTTATGGCCATGTTCTTACATGGTGGAAGGGCAGAAAACGGATGAACACTGGGTCTTCACCTGGCAAAAGAGATGGCAGGGCAAAAATGGACTAGGGCACTCCCTTCTACCTCTTCTACGAGAGTACTGAGCCCATTCATGAACTGGAGTGCCCATGACTCAATCACTTTCCAAAAGGCCCTACTTCTTAATATTACCACATTGGGTATTAGGTTTCAACATATGGACTTTGGAGGAACACATGGATTCAAGTCATAGCACAATGTTACTCAAACTGTGGTCTCAGACACCCCTGCAGCACTTGGGAGCTTTGTCAGAAATACAAACTCACAGGCTCCCCTTCAGATCAGACCCGATGAATCAGAATCTCTAAAGGTGGGGGTCCAGGAAGTTGTGTTTGAACAAATCCTCCAGGCAGAGTGACCAACCATCCAGGTTAGCCCGGGACTGAGGGGTGTCCTGGGATGAGGGGCTTTTAGTGCTAAAACTGGAAAGTCCAGGGCAATCTGAGATGACTTGGTTGCCCTAGCTCCACATGATTCTTATGTGTGCTAAAGTCTGAGAACGACTGTTGTAACATAGGTGTGGATATTTTTAAATTAATATAATATGGTGGGTGCTATAGTTTGAACGTGTTCCCTGAAGTTCATATGTTGAAAACTTAATCCTCAGTGCAACTGTGTTGGGAGATGGGACCTTTAAAAGGTGATTAGATCATGAGGGCTCTGCTCTCTTGAATGAATTAATGTCATTACCATGTCAATAGGCTTCTTCTAAAAGCAACTTCAGCCCCTTCTTGCTTTCTTGTTCTCTCTTGCCCTTCCACCTTCCACCATGGGATGATACTGCAAGAAGGCCCTCTCCAGATACCAGCACCTTGACATTGGACTTTCCAGCCTCCTAAACTGTGAGAAATAAATTTCTTTTCTTTATAAATGACCCTAGTTTGTGGTATTCTGTTGTAGCAACACAAAACAAACTAAGACAGTAGGCAACATGTTTGAAGATTCCACTGGAGATTTCCACAGATCCCTAGGGAACAGTCATAAATTACTGCTTTTAAGTAAACCAATATTTACTGATCATCCTTTACAGCTCAAGTGTTTGAATAGATGCTCTCTATTTTATCTCTGATCTTATTTATTCCCATAGTTACAAATTATTATTACCAAATAATAAAGGTAATAAATTAAAGTAAATAATAAGGTAATAAATTAAGATAAATAATTATTATTAAGGTAATATTTAAGTAAATCAATGTAATTAATTTATTAAGGTAATAAAAATTAATAAATTGATAAAATATCTAAATAAGTAAATTTTACAGTCTTTATTTATTTATTTACTTATTTATTTTTGAGATGGAGTTTCACTCTTGTTGCCCAGGCTGGAGTGTGATGGCACAGTCTTGGCTCACCCCAACCTCCGTCTCCCGGGTTCAAGCAATTCTCCTGCCTTAGCCTCCTGAGTAGCTGGGATTACAGGCACACACCACCACGTCCAAATAATGTTTGAATTTTTAGTAGAGACAGGGTTTTGCCATGTTGGTCAGGCAGGTCCCGAACTCCTGACCTCAGGTGATCTGCCTGCCTCGGCCTCCCGAAGTGCTGGGATTACAGGCATGAGCCACCATACCTGGCCTATTTATTTTTAAATAGAGACAGGGCGTCACCATGTTGCCCAGGCTGGTCTTGAACTCCTGAACTCAAGTTATCTGCCCACCTCAGCCTCCGAAAGTGCTGGAATTACAGGCATGAGCCAGCATGCTTGGCCTCTTACAGTGTTTATTAAGGTAAATACTTACCCCTGGAAAGTAGGTATTTTTTATCCTCATCTAGAAAATTCAAATTTAGAGAACTTAGTGACCTGCTTAAAGGAACACCAATTAAGCTGAGTATTTTGGGGTTCAGGGATATAACTTTCCAGAGCCTGTGGTGGTTCCATTAAACTGATGTTGCACCGAGTGGGATGCATCCCATCAGGGAATGGGAGATGATTTAATGTGATATAGGAGGTGATTTTTAGAAGGTGGAAGGCATAGCAATAAATAAGACATCGCATTGTCAGAAATAATACCAAAAATTGCTAATACTTACATAGTTCAACATTGCTTATGTCATGTCTATATAGTGCTTACGTCATGTTCTATAGTGCTGCATGTATATGAAGTATATGTATATGAACTATGTAATATCATCCTCAGTTTTACAGATGAGGAAACTGAGGCCCCAAGGTCACAGAGTTAGTAAGTGATGTCATCCTGAAAATAGAACCTAGATGAGCCATGACTCATCTAGCATGAAGAACAGGCTTCTCAGAGGTCCAGAACAGTGCTCTGTAGAGCCACATTAGAGCCAGGAGCAAAAGAAAAATGTGCCCTCCTATATACATTCATCAAAATATCCTTCTGTATTTTCAGCCAAGTGAGAAAAATTAATAAAAGCTTAACATTGCCAAGTATGGTGGTTCATGCCTGTAATCTCAACAGTTTGGGAGGCCAAGGTGGGAGAATCACTTGAGGACAGGAGTTCGAGACCAGCCTGGCCAATATAACAAGACCCTGTCATTACCAAAAAAAAAACCAAAAAACAAAAAAAGGGCCAGGCATGTTGGCACATGGAGTTTGAGGAGTTTGAGGCAGGAGGATCACTTGAGCTCAGGAGCTCAAGGCTGCAGCGAGTTATGATTGCACCACTGCATTCCAGCCTGGGTGATAAATGATGCCCTGTCTCAAAAAAAAAAAAAAAAAAAAAAGATTTACAATCAAAATCCATAACTACTAAAAACAAAATTTAGTTGACAGACTTACTAATTTTCTTCCATAAAGTTGAGAATAAATTTTTTAGAAGCCATAACTGTAATAAAGCCCCACATCATACAGTCTGTTCTCACAATTGTCAATCCTCATAAATCCACACAGTGAGGGGTATTCCAGGGGGCCAGGACCCTCAGGCTGACTGGAAATGACTGTTCCCATCACACGATGATGCAGAATGGTAAAACAAACAAATGACAGCGTATTTTTATTTAAAATATTGATGTTTGCTCGTCATGAAGTTTCAACTATTGCATTAAAATAGTATTGATTTTGATTACAAAGGGTTTGGCATCCCTGTGAATTTTGCTTGGCACCCCTGTGAATTTTGCTGTCAGGAGTGAATGCCTCATTTGCCTCACCCTATTCCTTACTCCAGTATTGCACCATGCAATGACTTCAATTTTAACATTTCCAAAGGCAGAGGGCTACAGCAGGTATGCTTGTGTTCTTCTTCCTGGGGTATATCCTTTTGATCTGGCATGACCTTGAAAAATGTCAAATGTGAACTCTCAGGAACCAGGTTCCCTTTTTAAGTTTTGTTTTCAGCACATGCCATCTCTTGGAAATTGTACTCTGAGTGGAAAAAAGGGATCACTCCCTTATCAAATTGTGTTTCATGGAAGATGCCAGTGGTTGGAGGATGTAGAAAAGCAACAGCTGGTTTCAATGCTACTTTTTTCTCCTTCAAATAAAACCATTCCTAGAAAATCTGCCATCTTTTATTAATATGTAGGAGATAGTCTATGGTCTCAAGACAGGGCTCAGAAAAAGATGTTATAGAAAAAGAACACATATGTTATTAAAGGATGTCCTTATTTAAAAGATTTTGGGAGCACATGTTCTAGCCTAACCAGAAGCCAGGTATCATCTGAATCAAACTATAGAATGACATTTCCCTGGTCTAGGTCCCCAGTTCTGATTAGGCAACACCCAAATGTACTACCCGCTGCTAAATAAGTGTCACAGAATTCCTTGAACAAAATTAAATGGGTCGGTTGTGGTAGCTCACGCCTGTAATGTCAGCATTTTGGGAGGCCAAGGCATGTGGATCACTTGAGGCCAGGAGTTCAAGACCAGCCTGACCAACATGGCAAAGCCCCATTTCTACTAAAAATACAAAAATTAGCCGGGTGTGGTGGTGGGCACCTATAGTCCCAGCTGCTCAGGAGGCTGAGGCAGGAGGATCACTTGAACCTGGGAGGCAGAGGTTGCAGTGAGCCAAGATTGCACCATTGCACTCCAGCCTGGGTGACAGAGCGAGACCCTGTCCCAAAAACAAAAACAATTAAATGTGTGCTTGTTTTCAACTCTAAAGAACACACCACAAAGTGCCTTGCTGGATAATTGTTTTAAAAGGTGTGATGAAATCAAGCAAACACTGATGAGGTGTGGTAATCCCAAGGAGGCCAAGAACTCTCAGCCCTGATCCTAGTATCAGAGCTTCTCAGCAAACTAGATGCGAAAGCAAAAAGGAACAAAAATAAAGCCACACCTCAGCAGTTCCACAAAGTACTAACTGTGTGACCTACAGCATTTGACCTAGTCTTTTTCTCATGTGTTGAATGGGGTAACTTGGGCTTGACTCCTAGTGTCAGAAGGATTAACAGAAACTATCCACTTGTGGCACTTCTAGTGGCCCTCAATATCCATCTCTTCTCCTTCTACAGGAGTAGAACCCCAATTTTTATGGCTGCCATCCATAGCTGTGCAGAACAAAGACCAAATTTCCCAGCTTTCCTTGCAGCCAGATGCACTCACATGATTAAATTCTGGCCAGTGAAATATAAACAACAACTAGATGTTGTAGTGGAGAGTCAAGAGCCATTTTGGGTCATGAGTAAAAGGGCGATACTCTAGGAAGAGCAGAGCAACAAGATAGGAGGAGCTTGGATCCTTGACCCACGTGGAACCATCATATCAGTCGTGGACTACATATGTCCAGACTGTCATGTGAGTGAGAAATAAAATTCTATCTTGTTTAAGCTGCTGTTACTTTGGGTCTCTGTCCAGGCATATGAAACTATACCCTATCTAATATCTGAAGTAAAGTACTTGGCAATGACAGACACATTATAAAGAACTCAGTAAATATCAATTATGAAGATGATGGTGGAGGTTATGAATTCTGCCTCTACTGCCCCTCAGAAGAGTGTCAGACAGAATAAAATTAGGAAGGACACAATTTGAAGTACATTTCCTTTCCCTGCTCCCTTTCTTTTACATTTGTTTTTTCCCCATTACCTGACTCAAGTGATATTCATACCATAGAAATGCATGCAGGAGGCATCCACTTGTGGTCATTTCACATAATTCCTTTTTGTTAATTACAAATGTGCCTGATTGGCGGAGGAGGTGCATGTCTAAGGGACCAGTTTCTGCTTGAAGAGTCAAACTGTCTCACCATATGCTTCACACTGAAAATCTCCAGGGATCAACAACTATTAACATTTCCCATATTCACCTCAGATGACTTTTTTTAAAAATAAGGCTTCGTAGGTATGGTTGAAGCCCCTGGCCTCATCCACCCAATTTCTGACAGGTAATGGCCCTTCAGGAGTGGTTAAGTATTTTCCCCATTGTGTATTTATGTCTTAAGAAGTATAAGTATCCATAAGCAATACATAGTAGACTTTGGGGTAATTTCTTATCTTATATACGTTAGTTATATAGTGTGTGTAACACTCGGCAACTTGCTCGTTTAAGAGAGCGATAAAGACAAGCCGCAACAACTATCCTTGTTAAATGTGGGTGGTGGTGGTGGCATTGGTAATTACTGTGCTCTGTGCTTTTTGTATATTTGAAATACATTATAAACACAATTTTAAATTAAAAGTAAGAAAATGTAAAAGCACTGAGAGCTGCTTTGACATATAACATTACAAGACTACTGGGGCTGGAGTGGGGAGTGGGCATGGCTGCTTATTTCCTAAAAATTTTACCCTATACATGTGAGCAATCAACTTAAAAAAAAAAAAAAAATCCAGGCCGGCACAGTGGCTGACACCTGTAATCCCAGCACTTTGAGGGGGCCAAGGCAGGAGGATCGCTTGAAACCAGGAGTTTGACACCAGCCTGGGCAACATAGTGGGACCCTGTCTCTACAAAAAAGAAAAAAATATCAGCCAGGTGTGGGGCCGTGCACCTGTATCCCAGCTACGATGGGGGCTGAGGAGGGAGGATCACTAGAGCCCAGGAGGTCAAAGCTACAGTGAGCTGTGATCGCACCACTACACTCCAGCTTGGGCGACAAAACGAAACCCTGTCTCAAAAAAACATAAATAAATAAAAGCAAAGAAAAAGAAAAAACCCAACATGCAAAAATTCTGAACTTGCTCATATGTTAATAGGTGACCAAACACTTTACGAATGTAAGTCTAACTTTCTAAAATACCCACCACAGTTTTTTTTCTTAAAACATTGAGTTTAGGTATATTTGGCAGGCATAACTGTGCCTATAAAATCATTCTTCTGACAAAACTACATTTTTATTGTAGTTTTTGTTGTTAATTTGAACAATAAAACTCAAGCATAAAAATATTAGATTAGGATAAAATGAATCATTTCTGCTTGGTCTGGGGAATAAAAATGCAGATTATTGGGTGTTAATTTTTTTAAATAGGCATTGCCCAATATTTCATTTATATATGGCTTATTCATGTAAGAATGTCATCTGCTTTTCACATTCTTTCCACATCAGAGGATTAACAGTGAGAAAAACTCTTTTTCTTGTTTTTTTTGTTTTGTTTTGTTTGTTTTTTTGAGAATCTATGAGTGCAGAAGAATAGGAGCAAAGGATGTTTCAAAGCTTTTTTATACCCATATACCCAATGAGGACTCACCAGGAAGAGGCCAACACCGCAACGTTTTCCCTCTGAGAGCTGTCAAAATAGGAACAAGCATGTTGCCTCCATGTGGGTGTTCTGTGTACTTTTATTTGGCAACCAAACTATCATTTGTTGTTTTCCATATGCCATTTACATGAAGTCAATAGATTTAAGTCGGAAATCTTCCAGGTGCAGCTACTCTGATAATACATGCCAATCATCTCAGTAAACACAAGATCCTGAACTTGATTTTTCTGCTAAAGCAATCAGCCCAAGGAGCAGGCGGCCACATTTCTGGTTCCACCCTGGAGCTTGCTCATACTCTGATGGTTTTATTGGCCATTTTCAGACTACATTCCACACAACTGCTGCGTGCCCTTTAAATTGTCAACATTACCCCAAATAATACTGCACTGGAAAAATACCGGGTTTCTCTGTAAAAAAGGGAACATGAGGAGGAAGACAAGGTAACTTGTAAATCTAATGGCTTTAAAAAAAATAATAAAACAAAGGTAATAATCTCTTGATTATTTAACTTGATTGAGTCCAGTTTATCAATGAAAGTGCTTTGAGGAAACTGGACCAGATCCATGTAATAAACATCCCACCATGGATGCCATTATGGGATGTGGAAAGGTGGGAAAGAGAAGTGGTCAAAACCGTAGGCTGTAGCCTTAGGCTGTACTAACTTGGACTGGGCTTGGTTCTGCTTCTGAAGGGCTGTGTGACTTGAAGCAGAGGGCCTAACCTTTTTGAGTCTTCTTTTTCCCATCTAAAAAAATAGGGATAATAACAATGACCACTCAGTCTGAGGATTAAACAAAACAATGCCTATAGCACAAGGCCCTGCACACAGTGACCCCAGGTAAGTGTTAGTGGTTTTTTTATTGTTGTTGTTAAGATTGTTGTTGCCACAGGATGGTCTGTGAAGCTAAAGGCTGCTGAGACTTAAAGGTCTGGATTTCGAGCTATTTTTTGCAAGCAATTAACTACTAAAAATAGGAGGCAGTGTTTACTCTCATAGCTTCGGGGAACAGCTACGACTTGGTCTCGGACCAAGGTTCGCCAGTGGACTAAATAGTCTGGTAACTTCCTCTTAGTTGAGCCCACATCTTGAATGGACCTCACTCCAGGGAAGTTTGGACAACCCAGTAAAGCAGGCCCAGCAGCGCTGTCTAGGCCGGGCCCTTTGTCAGCTACTTCACCTAGAAAACTACAAAGATGGAAAGGACCCAGATGACAACCTGGCTGTGGGTTGTATGAGTTCACTGACTTCTGTGTTTTCCCTGTCACCACCCTCTCCTCACAGAGTCAAGGTGAGTATCTTAGTGGATTACAGAATGCAGGGCTCTGAGGCAGGAAAGAGCCCCCTTCTTTCCTGGGAGCTGAGAAGTGAAGGGGAGTTTTGTTACAAAGCGCCCTGTGAACTGCCCTGACCATAATCCTAAGTGGTGAGTACTACCCAAATTTGAGCCACTCCTGGTCTGAAAGGCCTGGTGAAGTGGACTCATCTCTGAAATAATATCTCCCAAAGTCTCTTGTAGACCTGTCATATACCTTTGAATCTTAATTGGAAACTGGTTCCATTTCCTGGAGTACATGTGAACAGGAAGCACATTCACACATTCTCATGCCGATATGTTGTACAGGTCACATGACTTTATACATACACATACATTCATATGTGTGGTTTTCATGTGTATGTATATGCTACAAATACTGAGGATTGGCCAGTGACAGTGGCTTATGCCTGTAATCCCAGTACCTTGAAAGGCCAAGGCAGGAGGATTGTTTGACCTCAGGAGTTCGAGAACAGCCTGAGCAACATAGTGAGACCTCATCTCTACTAAAAATAAAAATTTTAAAAAAAGTTAGCCAGGTGGAGTGACACACACCTGTAGTCTAGGATAAGCTGAGGCAGAAGGATTGCTTGAGCCCTGGAGATGGAGGCTTCAGGCAGCTGTGATCGCGCCACTGCACTCCAGCCTGGCCGACCCAGCAAGCCCTTGTATTTAAAAAAACAAACAAATACTAAGGACTGACATAATTCTCTTTTTCTTGTTTTTTCTTGGCCCCATCTTGCAATCTGTAATATGTCTAGTATGTGTTTGAGTCTATAGTCACACACTGTCAGTAACTGTACATGCTGATGGTCATCAGCAGGTGATATAAGGTTGTTAAATCTCTTAAAGATTTTTACTTTTGCTATATATTTTTAAAATCTTAATCTAAGTTTATGTGAAAATTTTCTAGTAAATTCAATAGAGACAGGAATAGGAGGCAGGAATAAAAAAAGACAGTTGTATAATGCATCAAGATATTGTGCAATGTACCAAGAATGAGTGGTCATGCTTAATTTTTACCCATATATAGATACAAAAGCACTGAATAGAATCATATATCACAGAGTTTGGAAGAGAGACTTAAAGAGATTATCTAAATGCTCGTTCTTTGAGAAAACTAATAGCTACTTATAAGCAATATGAACAACTACATTTAAAAAATCCAGACTTGGGCCGGGCGCTGTGGCTCTCGCCTGTAATCCCAGCACTTTGGGAGGCTGAGGAGGGCAGATCACTTGAGTTCAGGAGTTCGAGACCAACCTGGCCAACATGGTGAAATCCAGTCTCTACAAAAAATACAACAGCCTGGCCAACATGATGAAACCCGGTCTCTACTGAAAAGCCGGCCATGGTGGTGGGCGCCTGTAATCCCAGCTACTTGGGAGGCTAAGGATGGAAAATCCCTTGAACCCAGGAGGCAGAGGTTGCAGTGAGCCGAGACCACGCCACTGCACTCCAGCTTGGGTGACAGACCAAGACTCAGTCTCAAAAAAGTAATAATAATAAATAAATAAATATGAAATTTTTAAAAACTCCAGACTCTTCAGACAAACTATTAGAATTAGTAAGAATTCAGAAAGGTCGCTGGATACAAATGAATATCCAAAAATCAATAGTGATCCCATATACCAGCACAAAACTAATAGAAGGTATATTTTAAAAAAAAAAAGAGAGAGAGAGAGAGAGAGATTCCAGCCAGGCAATGTGGCTCACACCCATAATCCCAACACTTTCAGGGGTCGAGGCAGGAGAATAACTTGAGCTCAAGAGTTCAAGGCCAGCTTGGGCAATTTAGCAAAACCCTGTCTCTACAAAAAATTTTAAAAAATTAGTCAGGTGTGGTGATGCACAATCGTAGTCCCAGCTACTTGGGAGGCTGAAGCAAAAGGACCCCTTGAGCCCAGGAGGTTAAGTCGTCAGTGAGCCATGATCACGTCACTGCACTCCAGCCCGGGTGACAGATCAAGACCTCATCTCTAAAAAAAAAAAAAGAAAATAATAAATAATAAAATTTTTTATTTAATCAAAAATTTAAAAGATTCCATTAACAATAGTAAAAAAAAAACTTTACGTAACTTATAAACAGATTTAACAAAGGAAATACAAGATCATTATGAAGTGAAGCTTGATTGAGGTACATAAAAATCTCAATAAATGAAAGGATATTCATGTTCACGTATGGGATGGAAAAGCTCAAAGATGGCAATTGTTTTCAGATTAATCTATAAATTCATTGTAATTACAATTAAAATCTATACATTTTCCCATCACAGCATTTGACAAGTTGATCCTTAAGCTAGTATCAAAGAGTAAAGAATCAAAAATGGCCAAGATAACACAGAAGAATAAACAGAAACCACTCACCACACTAGATAGCAAAGTTATTATAAAGCTATAGTAATTACAAAAGAATGGCACTGGTGTGGAGACAGACAAAGAGAAGAGCAGAACAGAATAGTGAGCTCATAAACAGACCCATGCTTATGGAAAACTTGATATATTACAAAGGTAACATTAAAAATTAGTAGGGAAAGGAAAAGACTGTTCAATAAGTGGTACTGGGTTAGTTCATTTTCCATAAAGAAAAGAAAAATAATTTTTTATCTCCATTTATTAAATTTTTTTTCAGGTGAATTCAACAACTAAAGTGAAAAGCACAACTTGAATATATTTATGACAGGGTAGGAAAACACAAAATGTGAAGAATAAGATTGGTAAATCTGACTACAGTAATATTGTAAATGTAAAGCATTACTTTAAACAGTGAAAAGACAAGCTAAAACTGGAAGACAAAATTATTTCAGTGCATGTCTTAGTCCATTTTGTGTTGCTATAACACAATACCTAAGGCAGGGTAACATATGAAGAATTTTATTTCTCACACTTCTATAGGCTGGGAAATCTAATATCTAGGTGCCAGCATCTGGCAAGGGCCTTCTTGCTGCATCATCTTACAGTAGAAGGCAAAAGAGCAAGACAGCATGCATGTGCAAGAGAGCAAGAGAAAGCCAAACTTGCTTTTATAACAAACCCACTCTTGAAATAATAAACTCGCTCTCATTATAACTACATTAATCCATTTAAGAAGGCAGAGCCCTCATGACCTAATCATCTATTAAAGGTCCCACCTCTCCTCAACACTGTTGCACTGGGGATTAACTCTGGGGGATACATTCAAACCACAGTAGTGCATAAAAGCCAACAAAGGTTTTTTCAATGTATATATCAATGCTTAAAATCCAACGAAGGATTGTTTACCTGGAATATGTAAAGAAATCCTATAACTCAAAAAGAAAAAACAGCCTGGGCACAGTGGCTCATGCCTGTAATCCTAGTGCTTTGGGAGGCCAAAGTGGGAGGATCACTTGAGGCCAGGAATTCAAGACCAGCCTGGGCAACATAGCAAGACCCCATCTATACAAATAAAAATTAAAATTAAAAACTAGCCAGGAGTGGTGGTGCATGCCTGTAGTTCCAGCCACTTGGGAGGCTGAGGCAGGAGGATTGCTTGAGCCTGAGTTTGAAGTTACCGTAAGCACTTCACCCTGGACCACAAAGTGAGACCCTGTCTCAAAAAAAAAAAAAAAAGACAAACAGCACAACAGCAAACTGGACATAGGACAGGAATAAGAATTAGAAAAGAAATCTAAATCTAAATGGTAAAAAAAAATAGTGACTAGTAAGCAGGAAATGCAAATTATAACAATGACATATGATTTTAAATCCATCAGATCAGCAATGGTTAAAAGCTTAACACTAACTGTTGAGGAGGTGAGGAAATGGAAATTCTCATATACAGCTAGACACTAGGGACAATAATTGGTACAACCTCTTTGGAGAGCAATTTTGAACTATCTGACAAAGTTGACAATGAGCATATCAAAAAGACCCCAGCAATTCTATTGCTAGATATACACTCCAGAGAAACTCTAGTATCCTATCCACAAACCTCTCTATATAAGGATGCTTTGGCAGAATTGTGTACAGGAGTAAAAAAGCTAGATATTTCTTTAACATCTACTAATAAGTAAATTAATAGATAAAGAAAATTTGTTATACTGTACTCATAGATCGGAATATACATAGCAATGAAAATGAGTTAACTTTATCTAAAAGTATCAACATAAGTAAATTTTGAAACAATGTTGAATCCTTCAGGCAAATCCAGACAGATAAATCAATATCAAGTCTTTCTATCTTAATAGAAGGTATCACCATCCCTCTGGTTGAGTTCTTCCCTGGAAAATGGAAACAGCGTCCTAACTCTTCTCACTTGAATGCCTTTTATGCCATCCCCTACATCATAACTATGTCATGACCCTGCTTATACCTTTCAATGGCTTCCCACTGCAGCCTTAATAAAACCCAAACTCCTCAGTGCCATCTCTTTGGTCCTTCCTAATCTCCCCCTCTCCTCCCACCTTCACCTTCTACCCCTCTGAGCTCATCTCCTACTTCCTCCCTGGAGTCTACGCTGTTCCAGCCACATTGTGCTTGTTGCCCTTCCTTGTAGAAACCAAACTCATTCTTACGTTAAGGCATCAACACTTGCTCTTCCTTCTCATCAATCAGGTTTTGATCGAAAACACAGTATCGTCAGCAACGTGTTTCCTCGGTGCCCTGCCAATCCCCTCACTTCCCCACCTTCCCTGCCAGTCTGATATCCTATATTATCATTTTCACACAGTTACAGATGCCTGCAATTATCTCATGTATTCAAATGTTTACATATTTAGAACAAAAGATTTGCCTTGTTCACTACCATATTCCTGAGGTCTAGCACACAGTAGGCACTCAATATATATTTGTTGACTTATGTGAATTTTTAAAACCTACAAAGCTAAACTACATAGTGTTTGTAGACACCTAGTTATGCAGTAAAAGAGAAAAAACATGGACAGGAAGGATATACAATAACTTTTGGGTAGAGTTTATCTCTAGGGAGGGTAGGAGGTCAGTAGGGTCAAAAAGTAGGACAAAGATGCCTTAAAATAAATCAGCAAAGGAAGTACAACAATATTTATTAAATCTGGCTATCTGTTATGGCTGAGTGGTGATTACATAAGTATTGTTACAATATTCCCTGTACTTTTCTGATGAGCTATTTCATAATACAAAAAATTATTTTTTAAAAGTGAGATTTGAGTTCGGGCATGGCGGCTCACACCTGTAATCTCAGCACTTTGGGAGTCTGAGGTAGGTGGATCGCTTGAGGTCACGAGTTTGAGACCAGCCTGGCCAACATGGCAAAGCCCCATCTCTACTGAAAATACAAAAATTAGGCGGGTGTGGTGGCGCACAACTGTAGTCCAAGCTACTCAGGAGGCTGAGGCAGGAGAATTGCTTGAACCCAGGAGAAGGAGGTTCTGCAGTGAGCTGAGATCATGCCTGGGAAACAGAGCAAGACTGTGTCTCAAAAAAAAAAGAGGGATTTGAAATGATAAAATTATAGTGATAGGTAACAAATCAGCAGCTGCAAAGGGTTAGGAATGTGGGAATCACTATAAATGGGTAGCACAAAGGAGATCTTTGTAATGATAGTTCTGTATCCTGATTTCAGTGGTGGTTACGCCAATCTACAGGTAATAAAATGGCACAGAACTACACAAACACTTTATACCAAGATCAGTTTTCTGGTTTACTTGTGCTATACTTACAAAAGATGTAGCCAACCACTGGGGGGAAACTGGGTGACAGGTACACAGGCCTTCTCTGTACTATCTCCACAACTTCCTTTGAGATCTATAATTCTTTTGAAATTTTTAAAAATGTGTTCTTTTAAAGGAGAGATATAGACCACATGAAATAATACTTCTATTTTACAGATGAGACAAGTGAGGCCCCCAAGAAGAAAGACAATTTGTAGTAGGTGGTGGAGGGTGCAGGGCAGAAAGGCCTGCAGAACCTGCAGCTTTGTTGTTGTTGTTGTTTGTTTGAGACAGGGTCTTGCTCCGTCTCCCAGTCTAGAGTGCAGTGGTGTAAACTCAGCTCACTGCAACCTCCAGCTCCCAGGTTCAAGCAATTCTCATGCCTCAGCCTCTCAAGTAGCTGAGATTACAGGCGCAGGCCAACACGCCCAGCTAATTTTTGTATTTTTAGTAGAGACAGAGTTTTGCCGTATTAGCCAGGCTGGTCTCAAACTCCTGGCTTCATGTGATCTGCCCGCCTCAGCCTCCCAAAGTGCTGGGATTACAGGTGTGAGTCACTGTACCCAGCCCCTGCAGTTTCCTTTGAACATTCAAGAGATCAAATGCATGGGCCTGGGTCTCTTGGTAGTCTTATCTTAGGAATCTGATATAACCACGACTTCCCAGTTAGTAACTCAGGCTGCATGGCATAGCTTAAGATCCCAAATATTAAATATTAAATCAGGTATTAAAATCAGATAAACTGATTCAAATCTCGGCTCTGCCACTTAGTAAAGGGATGCCTTTCTACTTTAACCTTCTTTGAGCCTCAGTTTCTTCATCTGCAAAATGTAAACAGACTATGTGGTTTCATGCCAAGCATGGTGTTATGGGGATTAAATCAAATAATGTATGTAAAGTGCATGGCATAAAATTTGGCAAGAGTAAGCACTCAACTAAAAGTCAAGAAACACAGCCTAATACCTGTGAAATAAACCCAAATATGTCTATTATTGATCCCAAGGATTCTCCTACACACTGTCCTATCCAACCATTTAACAATCAGGTTTCCATGCTAGGTGAAATGTGAAAGTTCTGAGAAGTATTAAATTGTGAGTAAGTAGGAACAGGGGCAAACACAGGGGTGAGGCAAATTTAATAAAATTATGACTGTTTATGCCCTCTATTTGCTACTGGAAAGTAGCTGGAAGAATCACATAAAAAATAAATTCAAAACAAATTAATAAATTTAAAAATAAATTAAAAAACAAAAAGACCAGAAAAGAAAGTAAAGTAAAATAAAATAAAACAGCTCATTTTGTTGATGTGACTCTGTAGACTGCAATAAGGGATAATCACAAACTAAATGCCTCCCAAAAATGTAGACTCTATTAGATTAACCAAACACAAAGTCAAAAATAGCTATATAACTTGAAGCTCTCAAAAACTACAGGAAGACTATAGATGGTGGTTGTTTAAAATTAAAAAGAAAAAGGAGAGCACGTCTTTTCTTTTGGTCATGAACTAACTGAATTT